>NW_024412407.1:14735156-14758106 GCF_014898765.1 Herpailurus yagouaroundi
CCAATTTGACAATAAATTTCATATATAAATAAAAAAAAATAAACAAACAAACAAAAAAAAACAAAGCCAAGATTCCCATTAATTTAATAATTAATTTAATAAGGAACATAGATTATTTACAGAAAATGTATAATTCTGTTCATTTCTTATAACTTTTGTTATAATACATATGTATTATAGAATGTTATGAAAATACAAGAAATTAAAAAGGAAGATTAAAAAGTGTCCATATTCCAGCCCAGAGAATACTACTGTCTGATAAGGATTTACTTTAGACAAACACACATACATATGTGCCATATATCTAATTTCTATTTTCATATTTTTTACTCAATTGGGGCAATTAAGTAGATACTTTGTTTTTATCCTTTTCTTTTTAAAAGAAGGCTATTTCCATTTATATTGACAATGCATTAAATGGATTTGATAGTTTCTTATTTGGTAGTATCATGACCAAGATCAAATTTTCCTATTTTAGTCTTTATGACATGTGTCTTTCTATTCCACATATTCATCATTTATTCAAGACAATAATCTTGGATTTTCCTTTGTCACATTTTACCTCTAATCCATAGCTAATTCTGTTGGCTTTATTTTCTCAAATATACTGTATTCAAATAATTTCTCTTTACCTCCACTGTTGCACTCTGGTCCGTGTCACTGTCAGCTCCTGCTTAAATTATCATAGTACCTTTTAAATTTATCTCCCTGCTTCTGACCCTTTACATTTCTCTACACAGTAAAATTTCTAAAATAGAGTTGGATCATGTCACTCTTCTCCTCAGAACCCTACTAAAGCTTCCCGTCTTACTAAGGGTAAAAGCCAAAATCTCTGTAATAGCTTACAAGGTTCTACATGATGTAGTCTCTACAGATTGTTGAACTCCTACTCTCTCCTTTTTTTCTCTCTTACTCTGTCCCTGCCCCATTGGCTTCCAGACTGTTCTAAACTGCCAGGACCACTCAGCTTGACGGCCTATTGTTTGGGAAATGGTAGTCTCCCAGGGCAACACTAGGCCATCTATCTATCACAGAAGTAATGGAACAGAAAGGCTCACAGGGCCAATTAAGATGCTCAAACACATGGTTTATTAAGTCAATTTAAAACACACTATGAGAGGTGCCTGCATGGGTCAATTGGTTGAGTGTTGGACTCTTGATTTTGGCTCAGGTCATGATCTTGCGGTCGTGGGATTGAGCCCCCATGTCAGACTCTGTGCTGAGCATGGAGCCTGCTTAAGATTCTCATTCTCTCTCTCCCTCTCTCTTTCTCTCCCTGTCTTCCTCTCTCCCCCATTGACCCCCCCTCAAAAATACACACACACACACACACACACACACAGTACACTATGAGAAAGAAGGGGAGAAATGGGATAAAGTTAATACACTTAAGATAGGGCACAAGTGAGTGAAGGACCAGATTCCCTGAATTTTGGAATACACAGTTTTCATGCCTTTTCTCTCTCTACCTTAACAGCAAAGAGGACCAGAATTTAGGTAAGTGAGAGGCCCAGTCAGATAGAAGATGCTCTGGTAATACCACAACACGTACCTGCTCAATCAAAGAGACGCTGGGGTGAGCATGCCTGGCCTTAGCTCTAGCTTGCCACTTACCTTGGTGAGCAACTATGGGTTTTATTTTTGTTTCTTGGGGAGAGAACATGTAGGATAACTAAATTAAGACCTCATATATATGTAGAGTGCTTCTTAAGTCTCATGTTTATTTATTGTTCATGAATATTTAATGCATCAGGTATCTCATTATATATAGAACCTCGTTTTTTTTTTTTTTAATGTTTATTTATTTTTGAGAGAGAGAGAATGCGAGCAGGTGAGGGGCAGAGAAGAGGGAGACATGGAACCCTAAACAGGCTCCAGGCTCTGAAGTGTCAGCACACTGCCTGATGTGGGGTTTGAACCCACAAACTGTGAGATCATGACCTAAGCTGAAGTCGGATGCTTTACTGACTGAGCCACCCAGGCACCCAAAGAACCTCTTGAATATTAGGGCTTATTGCATATTTAGTGCCTCATGAACTTAGGCATCTTGGTCCTTCCATTTCTATCTTTTCAGACACATGCTCTGCTTACTATTTCTATTTATATGTTTAACATGTCTTGTGAATTCTGCCTATTTATTATTTATTACTACTTATACATTTATTCAACTTCTGTAGCAAATTAGATATTCTCACAAGCAAATGTATACTATAGGACCTCTATATGACCTCTACACTTGCTGTTCCCTCTTATCTGTAACACTGGCCCTCCAGATATCTGCATGACTTCCTTTCTTTCTTCAAGGCTTTGCTCAAATATTATCTCAAATGTCATCTCACTGATAGGCCTTCTCTGACTACCCTATGTAAAATAGCAGCTTGCTTTCTCCCTCAACCTTGACTCTGTTCTCTTTTCTGCTTTAATGTTCTCTATGGTCTTTGCCACCATTACACATACTATGTACTGACTTCTTCCTCACTAGAATCTAAGCTACTTGAGGCTAGGCACTTTATTTTATTCAGTGCTTTTTCCCTAGTGCTTGGTACCTAGCAGTTGTTCAGTAGGTACCTGTTTAATAAAAAAATGAATGGGGAGCCAAATGAATCCATGAGGAGTCACTTAAAATAGTGGGTGTCTTTTTCTTCATTAACAAATAGTGTAGGCATAAGGAAAAGTTTTTTAAAGGCCATTAAACTAGTAGCCTGGTTGTAAAGGAACATTTTATAGTATGAGAGAGTTAAGAATATATAGTAAATATCCTTTCTTAAAGTTTACTTGAGAGCAGAAAAATGATTAATTTTAGTCATTATTTTCAAACTCTGGTTCCATGATAAATCCATTAAAGAATAATTTTTGTAATAGTTACTATGTATTATGTAATAAGTATTTACGGAATTTATGTTTTTTACAAAACAAGCACAAGGAATGGATATGAGCATTAAATATTTCCTATATGAGAAGAAAGATTCATTCAAGAAACAGGAAAGGATAATGTATGATAAGAGACAGTTTTGCATAAAATTAGTCATAGAGTCAATAAATGTCGTAGGAGTTTAGAGAAGGAAAAGGTCAATGTGGGTTAGAGTGCTGGGGAGCTCACTGTATGGACTGGGGAGGATGGATTGGATTTGTAGAAAGGGGAAGTGTATATCTGATGGAGACAAGGAAAAAAGATGCTGAAGTCTTTCATAACATGAATTTAAAGAATTTGGCTTTTATCCTATCAATCCTATTTTTGTTGAATCATTGGAAGGTTTGAAATAAGGGAGTGACATGATCAGATATATGTTTTAGAAATACAATAAAATGAGTGTTATATGGAGAATGCATGGGGAGAGGTGGTAGCTCCAGCAAGAACAGAACTAAGAAAAATAGAGAAGAGTGTTGTAGTAATTCAAGAGAGATGATGGTTTTCTTTTTTTTAATTTTTAAAATTTTTATTTTTTAATATTTATTTATTTTTGAGAGACAGAGACAAAGTTCAAGCAGGGGAGGGGCAGAGAGAGAGGGAGACACAGAATCAGGTAGGCTCCAGGTTCTGAGCTGTCAGCACAGAGCTCGATGCGGGGCTTGAGCCCACAAACCGTGAGATCATGACCTGAGTCGTACTCGGATGCTTAACGACTGAGATGATGGTTTTCTGAACTCAAAGAGAGTTAAGTGGGATTTTTGTTGTTTTTGTTGTTTAACTTTTGTTAATATTGTTCATGCAATTTATTACTTTCCTTTTTGACCACTGATAACCTTCGTATAGGTCTCTGGTGTTGCATGTACTGCACAAAATTGCAACTATTTATTTTCATGCCTCTCATCCTCGACTAGTTTATAATCATCTTGTGCCCCAGGGAATCTAGCTATGCTCAGAAAATATAAGACAAATACATGAGTTTAATGAACTTAGGCTGTTAGGTTAGGACAGGATGCATTTAAGCTGGTTTCCTTCTTAAATTTAGCTCTCAGAATGTTAGAAGACGCCAGTCTTAAATTGGGGGATAGTCAATGGCTATTCACATAAATACATAAAGTAGTTTGGGTGATTGGCACAAAATAAAAAGGAATTTGCATTTTGATAATGTTTATAAAGGCATATTGCCTACATTTCAACTGTCAAATATGTCTTTGTCTTCTTTCTCTTATAGTTCATTTGTGCATGATTCCACTTTTATCTCAGTTGTGATAATGAGATGAAAAGTTTTATATAGGGAGAGTGCTAAAATAAGCAAAATATAAGATTTAATGTTTAAATATAATGGAATAAAAGTAGGCATCCTGCATAGAGGAATAATTTTTTAGTATTTTGTCTTGGAATTTTTATTCTATCAGAAACGTTTCTTTGATGACTCATATCATGGATAAGCCTTGGGCATAGCAGTTTGGTATAAACCCTTCTGATATCAGAGCAGAGATTAAAGTCATTGCCTATTAGAAGTCTGAGGGGATAGACTACATATCTGTAAGTACAAAATACATAATACATATATATATATAAGGCTCTTTAAGTACCTCTAATGATCTGATTTAGCCTCACTATAACTTGAGGAGATGGGCAGACTACATGCTGTTTGTTTCTATTTGACAGATAAACTTATTTCTTTATATCTCTGTGCATGACCTCTTTTTTTTTTTTAATGTTCATTTTTTAAATTTATTTATTTATTTTATTTATTTTTTTTTTCAACGTTTATTTATTTTTGGGACAGAGAGAGACAGAGCATGAACGGGGGAGGGGCAGAGAGAGAGGGAGACACAGAATCGGAAACAGGCTCCAGGCTCTGAGCCATCAGCCCAGAGCCCGACGCGGGGCTCGAACTCCCGGACCGCGAGATCGTGACCTGGCTGAAGTCGGACGCTTAACCGACTGCGCCACCCAGGCGCCCCTAAATTTATTTTGAGAGAGAAAGAGACAGAGAGAGCACAAACAGGGAGGGGCAGAGAGAGAGGGAGAGAGAGAATCCCAAGTAGGTTCTGCAGAGCCTGATGTGGGGTTTGATGGCATGATGGTGAGATCATGACTGGAGCCAAAATCAAGAATCAGACGCTCAACCAACTGTGCCACCCAGGTGCCACCATGATGTCTTTGAAAGAACTTCTCTGTGAACTCTCATGTGATGCTAAGGATAACCACTTTATTATTTTTTTTTATTTAAACTTTTTAAATTTAGAGAGCACAAGCTGGGGAGTGGGGCAGAGGAAGAGAGAGAGAGAGAGAGAGAGAGAGAGAGAGAGAGAGAGAAAGAATCTTAAGCAGGCTCCATGCTCAGCATGGAGCCTGACTTGGGGCTCGATCCCATAACCTTGGGATCATGAGCCGAGCCACAATCAAGAGTCGGTCGCTCAACTGACTGACTGAACCACCCAGGTGCCCCATGATGGCCACTTTAAACCGAGATTCAATGGCCATTTATTTTAATGGTAGTTTTTAAAATGTAGAGTATAAATTTTCCAAAATAAAGTACATATTTTGAGTAGTGTGTAGAACACTGTTGGCACCATAGATAAGAATCTGTCAGTTGCTTTGGATTTACAGCTAAAATTTCAGTTAGAAGAATCCTACTTAGTTGTTAATTTGACTTGTGGTTACATAAAAGCCTCTTGGGATACAACTTAAAAGCCTGGCTAAGAGTATTGTGTTAGATTTGTGTGGGTGGTTGTGGTTGAGGCAGAATTTTATATGTCATATTCCAAAAACTGAGGAATTTGTTCCTTACTTCATCTAACATTGTGATAAGTCTGTAAGCTCAGTGCTCAGCTATTTACAGCTTTGTGGATTGTCCTTGCCGTTAGATTATTTTTGCCACCACTTAACTTGCTATGGCCATGTGTGAAGACCTGGGCTCCTTATGGACCAGTAGATCCTAAATGTTAATTTGCCATTATTCAGGAGAACTGATGAAGATGTAGATTCTAGGGCCTCACTCTAAGGGTCTGTTTAGTAGATCTGCAATGAGGTGCAGGAACATATTTTTCACTTATTTAGCAAATATTTGAGTACTTAACAATATGTGCCAGGAACTGTTCCAGGTGATAGGGATGTGTCAGTATTTTCTTTCTGGAAGCCTTCTTGCCACTGTTTGTGTATGCATGTGAGTGTGGGGATCACAGATGGGAAAAAATAAATAATATAAAAAATAAGCCAATTCCATGGTATATTAAAGGGTGTTAAATACTATGGAAAAAACAGAGTTGGTTAAGTGGGTTAGCAGTTTGGGAGTGGCACGTGTGGTTAGGTATGAGAGATGGAAGTGGGAGTGCAGTTTTACCAGCTCTCATGTTATTCTGATACGTATTTGACCATACACTGCAAAACACTGTTGTAGCCATTATAATTTAAAATGATAATTTAGGGGCACCTGGGTGGCTCAGTTGGTTGAGCATCCGACTCTTGGTTTCAACTCAGCTCATGATCTCATGCTTCGTCAGGAGGAGCCCCATGTTGGGCTCTGCGCTGAAGCCTGCTTGGGATTCTCTCCCCACCTCCATCTCTGTCCCTCCCTCACTTGTACTGTCTCTGTCTCTCAAAATACATAAATAAACTTAAAAAAAAATAGGGGCACCTGGGTGGCTCAGTCAGTTAAGTGTTGGACTTCAGCTAAGGTCATGATCTTGCTGTTTGTGGGTTCAAGCCATGCGGCAGGCTCTGTGCTGACCACTCAGAGCCTGGAGCCTGCTTCAGATTCTGTGTCTTCCTCTCTCTCTGCCCTTCCCCCACTTGTGTTCTGTCTCTTTCTCAAAAATAAACAAACATTAAAAAAAATAAAAATACAAAATAAAATGGCAATTTAATATGATTTCCTATGAATGAATTGTGGTTCTTCAAATTAAAAAACAATATTAAGTACAAGTTGTGAATTATAAAGAACTGAAACATAAGTTTTTAACAGTTATAGACCATAAAATTCACCCAATATAAATGTATATAGTTTAATAAACTTTAGTAAATTTGTGCAGTTGTGCAACCATTACCATAGTCCATTTTAAAAATATTTCCACCACCCCAATTTGTGCTTGTTTGCAGGCATTCCTTCCTTACCTCACTCCCAGGCAAATCACTGATCTGCTTTCTTTCTCTGTAGTTTTGCCTTTTCTAGAATTTTTTTTATGTATGGAACCATAATATTTAGTCTTTTGAGTCTTGTGTCTTCATTTAGTGTTCTGTTTTTAAGGTTTATTCACATTGTTATGTGTATTAGTACTTCATTCCTTTTTATTGCAGAGTAGTATTGTTTTGTAGGGAGATACTGCAGTTTATTCACCAATTGGTGGATATTTGGATTATTGTTAGTTTTTGGCTATTTTGAATAATGCTGCTGTGAATATTTGCACATGTTTCTGTGTGGACATATGGTTTCATTCCTATGGAATGGAATTACTGGGTATATGTTAAGGGTATACTCAAATTTTTAAGATGTTGTTAGTTTTCCAGAGTAGCTGTACTGTTAAATATTCTCACCAGCAGTATATGATGGTTCCAGTTTCTCCACATCCTTGTCAACTCTTGGTCTTGTTAGTCTTTTTGATCATAGCCCATCCTGTTGGATATGTAATGGTATCTATCTGTGGTTTTAATTTGTGTTTCCCTAATGACCAGGGATGTCAAGCATCTTTTCCTGTATTTATTGACCATTTGCATTTCTTCTTTAGAGAAATATTTATTCAGATCCTTTGCCTATTTTTAAATTGGATTCTTTATCTATCTGCCTATTGTTGAGTTATAAGACTTCTTTTTATATTCTGGATATTAGACCCTTATCAGATATATGATTTTGCCAAACTGGAGGTCATGAAGATTTATCCGTATGTGTTTATTATCTATTCATATATCTTCCCATAGGATATATTTTTAGAAAGGGAAGACAAAACCAGGTATGATTAGGAAATATAGACAGTAATTCATACTTTTGAATTATGGTGACACGAAACTAAGATTCCTTTTTTCTTGTCATTGTACCCCTCCAAATCCTGGACTTGAGTTGAAAATTTTTCTCAGGACTCCCCTCAAATTTATTTCTTGCTATTAACCAACTCTGAGGATGAATTCTGTAGTTAAGATAGATTGGAGTTAAATGCTTCTTAGGCAGTATGATCTCAGCTTTTCAGCTCTAATGACTTTCTATCTCTTTTAAAGAAGCAAGTAACTTCCTATATAGGCTGGTTTATCTACATAAGGAGAGGTCTTACAATGTCCTCTTGTTTCCTGTGCCAGACTTTCCTGTTTATATTTTCTAGTAAAATAGAATGATTACTTATATAGACTGAAATTGATTTTTTCTTTGATATTTTTCCTCCACATCAAGTAAATCATTAAAGTTTACTTGATGTGGAGGAAAAATATCATATATCATATCATATTTTATCATAGTGTATCATATCACACACCACCCCCCACCACCACCCTGGTAGGCAGAATAATAGTTTCCCCAAATGTCCAAGTTCTAATCCTCAGAACCTGCAAATAAGTTGCATAACATGGCAAAGGATAATTAAGGCAGAAGATGAAATATTAAGGTTGCTAATCAGCTGATCTTAAAATAGAGAGGTAAACCTGTATTATATGAGTGGGCCCAGTGCAATCACAAGGGTCCTTAAATAGGGAAGAGGGAGGCAGAAGAGGAGGTCAGAGTGATGTGATGTGAGAACTGGACAGCTGTTGCTGGCTTTGAAGATGGAGGGAGAGGGCTCTGAGTCAAGGAGTATGGGTGGCCTTCAGAAACTAAAAAGGGCAAGGAAATTGATTGTCCCCTAGAGCCTCCAGAAAGGAATGCAGCTCTCCTGGTGCCTAGATTTTAGACCAGCGAGACCCATTTTGGATTTCTGATCTACAAAACTGTAAGATTATAAATTTATGTTGTTTTAAGCCACAGAGTTTGTCCTAATTTGTTACATCAGCAATAAGAACACATACACCCCCTTATTAATTATGTCTAGGGTAATGACTTTGCATTTATATGGCAAATATGTATCACCTTTCCAGGAGTCTAATTTATAATTTTGGGTAAGATTGTTTTATATTTTTATCATATAAACCCTTGCTTATTATGTTTATTAATTGGAAATGAAAATGTACTTATTATCTTACTCATACTTAACTAGGAGCCCCTCGACATTTTAAATACAATGAGCACAAATCTCCCAAACAACGAGCAAATTACAAAAGTAACATGTTCCTAAACTAGGGTGGGTTTCCAGTTTTAAGATCTTGGGCAAGTCTCTTAATCTCTCCTAGCTTGAATTTTCTTCTTGGTAAAATGAAGGAATCAGAATAAACAATCTTTCAGGTCGTCTCAAGTTCTATGATATGATAATTTAGTGCACATGTGTATGTATGTGTATATCCATACAATTACTCTATTCTTTTACCTTTTTAATTGAGGATTTGAATGTCTCCCCTTTAGGGATGTAAAAATATAAAGTTTTGTTTAGTAGGATGAATTATTGAATTGTTCATTTATTTAATTCTGTTTTTATGGCGTTTTGACTATTGCTTTCTACTGAAGATAGAAGATGAAGAGCCTTTCTGCTCTTGGGGATCTCATGGTATCATGGGGGGAAAGATACTGCTAGACAGCTCTACTTAAAGTGCTGTGGAAACACAGAGAAAGGGTCTTTTTTTTTTTTAATGTTTATTTATTTTTCAGAGAGACAGAGAAAGAATGCGAGTGGGTTAGGAGCAGAGAGAGAGGGGGACACAGAATCCGAAGCAGGTTCCAGGCTCCGAGCTGTCAGCACAGAGCCTGATGTGAGGCTCGAACTCACAAGCTGTGAGATCATGACCTGAGCCGAAGTCGGACGCTCAACCTACTGAGTCACCCAGGGGCCCCCAGAGAAAGGGTCTTAACCCTTAGGAGGTCTGGACTGGCCTCCTACAGGAAATGGTGCTGGTCAAGAAGGGAGTGGGTGGGATGGGTGCCTGAGGATGGGTATTTGAAGCAGAGGATAGAGCATTTCTAAAGCAATGGAGAGAGAGAGAGAGCCTGAAGTGTTGGAGAGTGGAAATAAATGGGTCAGGGATGCTACTATTTTTTAATTGAAGTATAGTTGACATACAATATTATAATAGTTTCAGGTGTACAACATGGTGATTCGACAACTCTATACATTATACAGTGCTCACCATAAGTGTAGTTACTGTCTGTCACCATGCAAAGTTATTGCAATATTATTGGTTATATTGCCTATGCTGTACTTTTCATTCCCATGACTGACTTATTTTATAACTAGAAGTTTGTACCTCTTGGTTCCCTTCACCTATTTTGCCCATCCCCTGCCCCTCAGGTGCTATTAAGATATTTTAAATAGGAAAATTGAACATTTTTGCACTGATGTTTTTAAAAGGTAGGCATGTGAAGATGGTTTAACGTGTATAAATATAAGGTGGGGAACCTCAGTGGCTTAGTTGGTTGAGCATCTGACTCTATTTCAGCTCAGGTCATGATCCCAGGGTCATGGGATCAAGCTCTGTGTTGGGCTCTGTGCTGACTGTGGAGCCTGCTTTAGATTCTCTCTCTCTCTCTCTCTCTCTCTCTCTCTCTCTCTCTCTCTCCCCCTCTCCCTCTCCCTTTCCCTTCCTCCCTCCCTCCCTCTCCCTCCCTCCCTCCCACCCTCTCCCTCCCTCCCTCCTTCTCTCTCTCTCTCTGCCCCGCCCCCCTCTCATGCTATCTTTCTTAAAAAAAAAAAAAAAAGAAAGAAATTGTGTGTAAGGTATACATCAGGAGGGAGATGGGCAGATTGGAGAGTGAGAACAGCGAGAAGATTGTTGGCTATTGTCCACATGAGAAAGGACATTCACTTGAACTAAGACGGGAACAGTTAAAATGGAGGTAATGATTTCAAAGGCTTTACACAGACAAAATGAACAAATCTTAGTAATGGATTAGATGTGAAGTGGATGTGAGAGAGAAGGAATATAGGATAAGTCTGGGATTTCTCATCAACAGAACTAGACATTGATCTCAGAAATGCAGAGGTGTGTGAAAACAGTATGAATAGTATTGGTCATATTGAGTTTGAGGTGCCTGTAGGATATCTGGGTAATTTGACAGGCCTACAACTCAGGGATGAGATTGGAATGGAGGTAAAAATTTAGGAGCTATAACTACATGTAAGGTCATTATAAGTGTCAAAGGAAATGACATCCGAAAGTGCCAAACAGATCAATTTACCTAATGAATAAGTGGTAGACCAAGTTCTCCTAATTTTAACTTGGGTGCTCTTCTGGTCAATGAAGTATATTGCCATGACCAAGTCACAGAGGAGATTTAAGTAGTAGTTGGGGGTTGAACTTACATGTCTTTGAAATCTTTTCCAGTCCTGAGGATGAATGAGTTAACAAGTATAATATGTGTAAAATAGTGCCTGGCACATATATGGATCACATAAGTATTTGTGATTATTCTGTAAATCTGTAGAATCTTTGTAGTTTCTGTTAATTTGGATACCAATACTATTTAGGTATATCAATACTGTTTGATTGTAAAATGCATACAGAAAAAGCACAATTAGCAAATATGAAAGCCATTATTTTATTTATGTCTTAATTTTTGTAAATAGGTTTGCCAAAAACAGTAAATGTGATTGCTTGGATAGAATTTTTACAGTTTCTTTAAAGATCTGGTTAAAGAAAATGAAGTTTGAATTTAACTGAAATTCAACAGTTTTTTTTTTTATTTTTTTTTTTTTTTTTTTTTTTTTTTTGCTTAAAAAGGGCAAATAGACAAAGACTGAAATTTGACATGACGATGACATTTGTATTGCAGGCTGTGCCACATTTACAGAAAATTTGGCTTAGGAAAAGTGCTCTTTGGCTGCCCCTAAGCTTTTATTAGCATATGAATGGTGAAATGAAAAAAGATGAAAGCAAGCATTCACAATGAGGAGGAAAGGAGGACTAAAGGATTTCCTGCAGATTGGTTACATATTGTAGATACGCCAGTCCTGGAAGATGCCTGCAGGAATCTGGCTGGCTACTACGCAGAATCCAAGCTGTGATGCTTGTTCTGCTGTGGTGGGCTCAGTGTTCTAGTTAAAAACACAGCCACTTCTATATTTCCTTGTTCTTCATTGATAAAGTTGGATGGTACATTGGGAGGATTAAATGAGATTATATGAAATAACATGAAAATTCAGTACAGTGCTAGGTGCATTGTAAAATGCTCAACCTGGATTAGTGCCCTTTTCTCTTTATTCCACTGTAAGCACTGTGATAGTTAAAATGCTGTTTCTTTTCTCAAATTCTTTTGGGGAAAGTATCAAAAAGATGCCTCAATTAGTTTAATGTGGCCTATGTTATTAGCCTGTGTTTCCAACAGAGTCTGAGGCAAAGTCGAGGAGTTCATGCTCTACCTGAGTACAATCCCAGGGTAGCAAAAGTGAGGGGGAAAAATGAAGCAAGGCAGCCAAAACAGGACAGCAAATACATAGTGCACATTATTCATTTGTAAATATGGACATGTCACCAGGTTTGTCTCTGGATAAGCCATATGGAAACACTCATTTCAGAATAGTCTGTTGCAGAGAAGAAAGGAGAATAATGTATCTGTTTCTTCTTCCTGTCTCTTGTCTGTCATTGGTCAACATTTGCCCCCTGTCCTACGGGTTTATGTTCTTTAGCCCTCTTGGCAGCTGCTGGGAAGCCACATACTTGAAAAGTATTATGTGAACTATGAAACATTAAACACCTATACTTTTAAACTGTTTTTCTTCTTGGACATTCAGGAGACAGCAATATGCATATAAGTGTTTATTGGATAAATATTAAGTAACTAAATACTAATCTGTATGATAGATTTTTTCACTTACAGTTATTTTGTTAAAAAATGGAACAAATAAATGAAAAGTCTCAATTCTAACCGACTCAAACACATATGTATTAATACAAAATTTACATATTGAGAAATGCCATCTTAACAAATTAGTTTAAGAATTCCCAAATTTTATAATTCAAAGCATTCTTACTGTGTTTACAAATTTCCATTAGAGAATGCATTTCATTTCAGTGAGGTTTCAGTATGTTTAGAGTTTTCCTAATTTTTAAAAAAATAAGTGGTAATTTAGCATTGTATTTTAACTACTATTATTATCTTGTAGCAAATGGTTTTGCAAAACACAGAATTACCATAGTGAGTCACAATCTAAATTAGCGGTTTAGGTGGAGTAGGGTTTTATAGCTATTTTCTGTGTCTCTACACATATCTAGACATTAAACTGAAAAGTTCTTTGTCATAGTTTTATAAGCATGTGTAAGTTAGCATATAGGCTTGACTGCTAGTACAGAGATCCCAAACATCAGCTGTTTTACGATATGCTAGTTCAGGGTGAGGAAGGAATCCGCACAGTGTTGGGGACCCAGGCTGCTTCTATCTTTTCACTTTGTTGTCTCGAGGATATTGATCTCATGCTTATGGATGGAAACCACCATGTTTATATCTCAGCAAATAGCAGAAGAGGGAGGACATGCTCCTTTATTTTAAGGTACTGACCTGGAGGTAGCACATATCACTTTTTTGTTTGTTTGTTTGTTTGTTTTTTCTTTTTGTCAGAACTCTGTCATAGTCATATGTACATATGTACATAGTCATATGTAGTAGCAAAGGAGACTAGGAAATGTAGGATGCCATATACCCGGCTAAAATTCCTAGTGGTATGGAAAAAAGAAAACATGGATTTGGGGAGATAGCTAACAGTTTCTGCCACATGCACTGTCTCTGCCCACCATGAAAAATGTCCATTTCCTTTCCAACTGTCATACCTGGATGATGTGAAGTCAGTCCTTTCTCTCAAGTTCTGATACTATTTCTTGTCGTTGGTGTATCTGATCTGAAAGCTAGTTTATCTGCCATCTGCTCACTGCCCAAATGCACATCCAATATACAATGGTAAAGTCAAGGCAGGGTAATACATCCAAAAGATACTGGTAGAGGAAAAGCAGGATAAGACACTCTATTTGGAAAAGGGGAAGATTGGAAACCCAATAGTCACTCTGCAACAGTGAAATCCTGTGTGTAGGAATCATGAAGATTTTTATCCTGGTAGTTGAAGAAGTTCTTTGTTAGCCCTCCTGGCAAGCTTATCCCCTGCCCTTGGGGAGGAAATCACTTATTCTCCAAGATTTCTGGCTTTGTCCTTTGGGAGATTGTTTATTGTCTGTTATTGCCCATGGCCAGATCTAAAGTGGGCATTGAAAAGTATATCCTTTTCTTAGGGATGGATAGCTTTCTAAGCTGGCTTCCTGCTGGTGCAGGAAAAAGAGCCCAAGGGGTTGTCATTGGATTGAGTAATTATAGGCTTTTACAGTCCAGGTGTTATGTGTGTGTAATACATACCTTCAAAAACGTATTGGATTTTATCCCTATTTGCGGTGATTAGTTCCAAGTGAGAGTAACCATAGTCAAACATTAATCAAGACATAGTTGTGTGCATTGGTTTGTTAGTTTTTTCCTAGCTAAGAATGCTGGATTTTATTTTATTTTTGTGTATTTATTTATTTGAGAGAGAGTGAGGGAGCACGCATGCATGAGTGGGGGAGGAGCAGAGGGAGAGAGAGAATCTTTTTTTTTTTTTTTAATGTTTTTATCTATTTTTGAGACAGAGAGAGACAGAGCATGAGCAGGGGAGGGACAGAGGGAGAGGGAGACACAGAATCTGAAGCAGGCTCCAGGCTTTGAGCTGTCAGCACAGAGCCCGACGTGGGGCTTGAACTCACGGGGTGTGAGATCATGACCTGAGTTGAAGTCAGACACTCAACCAACTGAGCCACCAAGGAGCCCCAAGAATCTTTTTTTTTTTTAAGCTTATTTATTTTGAGAGAGCACAGAGCCTGACGTGGGGCTCGACCTCACGAATTCTGAGATCATGACCTGAGCCCAGATCAAGACTGAGACACTTACCTGACTAAGCCACCCAATAGCTCTGGGAGAGAATCTTAAGCAGGCTCCACCCCCAGTGAAGAGCCCCATGAGGTGCTTGATCTCATGACCATGAGATCGTGATCTGAGCCCAAATCAAGAGTCAGATAGATGCTTAACCGACTGAGCCACACAGGTGCCCCATTGTACTGAAATTTAATTGTTGGCCTTTGTGCTCTGTAAATCCTCCAGTTTCTAAATCAAGGACAGTTACCTTGAGGCTTAGTGAGAAGGTAGTATCCTTAATATCTTCTTGATTGGCATACTGGCTCTCATTGTCTGGCTGTAAATTCTTGAGTCTCAGGTTTATATCAGCTTAGGCTGTATATTCTAAAACTCATGTTTACTGTGTTTCTTTGGAATATGTAAGAATTTGGCTTTTAAACCCCAGGAAGCCCCACTTTACCAGACCCTCAGTCAGTTGAGATTTCAAGCTATAGGTGGTGTGAACTTTTTTTCTGGAGACCCGAATTCCCTCCCACATCTGCTTCATACTGTGTTATTTAGGCTTGAGCTTATATCTCTTGAAGGGTTTTGTTGAAAGCAGCGAGAAATAGCCAGTACTTGCTAACATTCCCAATCACTTCATTCAAGCTAGAGACTTAGTACTTTTAAGGTACTAACATTGAAGATGGCAGTTCGACTAAATGTTTTGCTGTGTCATGGCAAGAGTTAGCTGCTTTTTGCTGTTTGCTCACCATCTGCTGTTCAGCCTCTAAAGCGGGCATCAAATTCTACATTAGTTAGGACATGGGTTCAGGTGCTCCAACAAAGACCCTAAATTATAAAGGGCTAATCAAAATAGAGGTGATTTCTCTCCCAGTTTATAGCCTGGGCAGAAGTAGCCCAAAGCTAAGTTGTATTGTGTCGGGAATCCAGGATTCTTCTATTTTCTTGCTCCACCATCCTTTGCGTGTTGCCCTTGTCTACATGATCCAACACAGTGCACCACTTGGATCACTTCTGTATTCCAGCCATCGAGAAGGGAAGGAAGAAAAGGGAAGTCCCATCTCTTCCATTTAAGACTCTATTCTTCACGTTAACCATAACTTACAGCCACATCTAGCCGCAAGGATGCTTAAAATGTGCAGAGTATCCAGATAAAAATTTTATTAAGAGTAAAATGTTTCACTAATAAGGAAAAAGGGGAAAATAGGTTTTGGATTGCTGTTAACAATTTATGCCACAAAATATAGACTGTACATTTGGATCTTAAAAAAAACAAGAAGACCAAAACTCAAACCAAACAAACGAAAACCAAAAACTTTTATCACTCTATCAAAAATTAATAGTTGGATAGTGTAATATAAAGTACAATACCCTAGTCATCAGTGTCTGTATGGTATATAAATTTAACCTCCTTTATAACAATTTAGTCTGCAGTTTGACTTCCAGAAGCTACAGTGGATATGCTCATGTGTATCACATTTGAGACTATGTGCTTAACAATTTATTTCTTCACCTGGGAATTTTTTCCCTCATTAATACTTAATGAGGTATGAAGTATAGAGTAGACCTAAAATAGCATTGAGTGTCCAGCATTTCCACCAGTCCCCTAACTGCAGAGAGAGAAAATGTGTCATATACTTTCAAGTGGGAAATTTCTTTGATGGAGGCCTCAAGGTTTATCTACAAAATCGGTAAAAATTTTGTATTTTACTCCATTTCATATGCCCGTTCTATAAATATGCTTGTTTTTAATATAAAAATGTGTAAATTACTTATTAAGTTTACCAAAGATAAAGTTGACACTCCAGGAAGATGTACAGCATTTTTCCTTTGTCTTTTATGTTGATGCTTACCTCCTGGGTGTGTATGAAATGGTTGGGAAATTGGGTACTGATATTTATTTATTTTTTAAGTGTTTACTTATTCTGAGGGAGAGAGAGAGCATGAGAGAATGTGTGAGTGGAGAAGGGGCAAAGAGAGAGGAAGAGAGAGAATCCCAAGCAGGCTGTGCCCTGAGCCCAATGTGGAGCTTGATCTCACAAAGCATGAGATCATGATCTGAGCCAAAATCAAGAGTTGGACGCTTAAACAACTGAGCCACCCAGGAGCCCCTTGGGTAGTTGGATTTATAAAACGCACACTAAATACTTTATTTGTATTCATTGGCAACCATTGATGAAATGAAAAAGTAGGGCTACCGGAAGCAGTCATTTTCATGGCTGCTCCTTTCTTGTGTCCTCTTCTTCCTATTCCCAGTGGTTGTCTCCTCAGCCCTCTGTTTTCACATAGCTGATTCCTCATTCTTCAAGTCTCTAATCAAATGTCACATTTTCTGAGAAAGAACTTTCTTAACCATGGCAGAGAGACTCTAATGTGACACCCAGTGATCCTCACCTCCTGATGTTCATGTCTTTCTGTAATCCTTCTGCCTTAGTTCAGGAAGTGCTTGTCACTTCTTTTAGGCAGTAGAATTTGGCAAGGGCAATGGGATGTCACTCCTATGACTGCATTATGCTATATTAAACTTGGTTTTAGCAGACTGGAGCAAGAAATTCTCGTGGTGGTTTTGAAGCAACAAGCTGTCATGTTGTGAGAAGACCACCCTGCTAGGACCTAAGCGTGGAATTTAGGAGCTGAGAGCTAGTTATCTGTTAACAAGACAACAAGAACCTCAGCTGCAAGCAACTGAATCCGCCAACAAATTGACCCTGAATTCTAGCTAAGAACATTGCCCAGATGATGGCTTGATTTCAGCTTGGTGAGACTGAACAGAGGCCCCAGTCTGGACTTCTGACTGACAGAAACTGAGAGATAATAAGTGTGTATCATCTTGGTCCCTAAATTTATAGTAATTTTTTACACAGCAATAGAAAATGAAATATAGATGTTCAGAGTTCTGTGTTGCTTGTGGATTTTTTTCCTCCACATCCTACCTCCTGTCCTGATGGGTGTGGCTATTAGTGTTTGGGGCAACCTGTCCAAGGATCGTGGAGTGGGAAATGCAATCCAGAATAAAATTTATAAGCTTTAATATCTGTTGAGCTGAGAGCTGTCTGACATCATCCCATGAACCACTGATTCTACTACTGTAGTGTGAAGCTGCTTGACTGTGTAATGTCTAGAAACCTAAGTTATTAGGAATCACACTTTAAAAGAATTCTGTTACATCTCTACAGGTAATATGAGAAGGCTCTTTAGAAATGATAGATCTTATAATCATTATTACAATTTATTTTATTTTATTTTTTTAAAGTTTATTTATTTATTTTGAGAGAGAGAGAGAGAGAACACAAGTGGAGAGGGGCAAAGAGAGAAAGGGAGAGAAAATATCAACCAGGCTCTACACCCTACACCATCAGTGCTGAGCCCAATGTGGGACTCGAACTCATGAACCCTGAGATCATGACCTGGGCCAAAACCAAGAGTCAGTCGCTTAACCGACCGGGCCCCCCCAGGTGCTCCTATTTGGATTTACTTTAAGTGAGAAACACTCTATTAGTAGAAAAGCACATGTTCCTTTGGTTGATTCCTTTTACCTTTTATTTCTTTTTCCTCAAAATCCTACCTACTCAAGAGACCTTTTAAATATCTTCTCCCCCCTGTCATGACTCTCCTTCCTTCCCTTTTCTAATTTGGGGTAATGTCTTCCACCTATTTTATTGTTAGGCTTTGAAACTCAAGAGTCCTATATCAGCATTACCCATAGGTTATTGGAAATACAATATCATTTCTCACCCATACCCTCATCATCAGAATCTGTATTTTTAGAAGTTCCCCATTTAACTCATGTATAAAAGTCTGAGAAGTTAGGCTGTAAGCGTCTTTTATGGTCTTTAATTTTAGTATTTGCCTCATTTCTTGCATTAGGTGATAAATTCCCAGGTGTCAGAAACCAAATTTATTCATCTTTATTTCTCCTGCAGTGCCTACCACTTACATATAGAGGTGTGGAAAATAATTTACACAATAAATTATTTGTTAACTTGAATCAACTCTAGGAAGTGTTCTGTTTTCTGAAAACTTTTAATTCTTATAGTTTCAAATATCTGTTATTTAGGACATCATTTTGTTGATAAAACGGGAACCTTTCTAATCTACTTACAGATATTAGAGCTTTGCAGAGAGGGGAAAGCCGATGGTTTAGAGAGCTCATTGTGGTTCAGAAATCTCTAATGACATTTTTATTCAATTGTTTCCTCAGAATGCACGAATGTAGTTCCCAGCTCTTTTAGTATCCATGCTAATGGATGAGATTTAGTTATTTCTTTGACCTTCAATTCAAAGAAGAGGATTAAGTGCATTCTGTGCATTTATCAAAGATACTTTAGTCTCTACTGTTTCTCTCTTACATTCATGAGCTAGAATATCTGAGAGAAAGCCAGCTTTCCTATATACCTCTCTTGCCCACTAGCCAGGGACCTTTTCACTTCCCTCTGATCTTGTTCTATGCCCTCTCAATTTTTTTCCAAATAAAAAATAAAGGTAATAGACAAATTAAACTGGTGAGAATTGAATAGAGAATGCTGTTTGCATGTTTCATTGCTGATACTTCATGAAAAAATATAAAGTTCTATGATAGTCAGCTGGATTTCTAAAAACAATCTGTAAAAAATGAAGCAAATGTATAGAATTTAACTATTAGAAAGATAATTTCACGGATAGGTAATTTTATTCCACATGTTAATGTATGGGGTGTGTGTGTGTGTGTGTGTGTGTGTGTGTGTGTGTGTGTGGTTTGTTAACTGTTCATTTTTGAGGACTGCTAAAATAACTTAAAAAAAAAAAGTCTCTTTATATTCTGAGTCCCAGTGAGACTCTTTCATGGTCAGTCCTGCCTCATAACACTTAGCACGCATAATAGTTTAAGATGTTAGAGTTGTTTCATAGATGAATCCAATATCTTAGTGTAGGCTTCTATAACTAGGTACTGTAGGCTGAGCGGCTTAAACAACAGATGTTTATTTCTCACAATTCTGAAGGCTGGAAAGTCCAAGATCAGGGTGCTAGTGGAAGGCCCACTTCCTGGCTTGCAGACAGCCGTCTTCTTACTGTGTCTTCAAATGGTAAGGAGAGAGAAAGAGAGCTTTGGTTTCTCTTCCTTTTGTTATTAAGGACACTAATTTCATTGTGGGAGCTCCACCCTCATGACCTCATTTAAATCTAATTACCTCTCAAAGGCCCCACTTCCAAATACCATCCCATTAGGGACTAGGACTTGGACATTAGAATTTTGGGAGGATACCATTCACTGCATAGATACAGTATGAAAATAATTAATAACAAATTTTTTTTACATTTATTTATTTTTGAGAGACAGAACACAAGTTGGGGAGGGGCAGAGAGAGAAGGAGACACAGAATCCGAAGCAGGATCCAGGCTCCGAGCCATCAGCAAAGAGCCCAACGCGGGGCTCGAACTCTCAAACTGTGAGATCATGACCTGAGCTGAAGTCGGACACTTAACCGACTGAGCCACCCAGGCACCCCTGAAAATAGTTTAAGAAATCTAAGGCTGCTGGGGTGCCTGGGTGGCTCAATTGGTGGAGCGATCACCTTTGGTGCAGGTCATGATCTCATGGTTTGTGAGTTCAAGTCCCACATTGGGCTTACTGCTGTCAGCTGCTATAAGTGTGGAGCCTGCTTCAGATCCTCTGTCCCCATCTTTCTCTCTGTCCCTCCCTAACTCAAGCTCTTTCTCTACAAAAATAAAATAAAATAAAATAAAAATGTAAGGCTGCTGAATCTGTTAAAAATGCCCCATTGGAATAAAGTCTTTTTTATTAAATACAAGGTGATTGGAAGTTAAGAGACATTGGTAGACTTGCCCTCTTGAACACGATTCATGTTTTTATTTTATTGGCAATCAGACTACCTGTAATTGTTCTTGGAATCATCACAATATGAAGTTTTTAGAATTTTAGAGCTGATGCACAAGGGAGCTTTAGGATTATCTAGTTCATCTCTCACTATATGTAGGAATTTTCTCTACAGCATTGGTTTTTGAATTTACTTTTTGAACTCCAAATTATCTTTTTCTTTATAAAATAAAATCTTATAAATAAATAAGGAGCTGAATCTGCCATGTTTTTTAAAAATGTTTATTCATTTTTGAGGGAGAGAGAGTGCTCACATGCACATGGGGGAGGGACAGAGAGAGGGGGATGTAGAGGATCCCAAGCAGGCTCTGTGCTGACACTAGAGAGCCCAATGTGGGGCTCCAACCCATGAATCGTGATTTCGTAACCTATGCTGAAGTTGGATGCTCAACCGACTGAGCCATCTAGGTGCCCCTGAATCTGCCATGTGTTTTTTTTTTCTCTTTTTCTTTTTTCATGTTTGTTTGTTTGTTTGTTTAGAGAGACAGAGAGCACAAGCAGGGGAGGGGCAGAGAGAGAGGAGGAAAGAAAATCCCAAGCAGGCTCCACGCTGTCAGCTTAGAGTCCAACATGGGGCTCAGTCTCATGAACTGTGAGTTCATGACCTGAGCTGAAATCAAGGGTCAGATGCCCAACTGACTGAGCCACCCAGGCACCCCTGAATCTGCCATGTTTTAAAGAAAGTGATGAAAGACAAAGCTTCTCCACCCTATGTCCACACATCAACTTGAAGTCCTTCAGGCAGAGGAACTGAAAAACAAGAAAGGCAATTTATTACAAAGTTGGATGATAAAGCCAAACTTAATACATTAGAGTCAAACTCCAAATGCATAATTTTAAAGACATTTGCTTCTCTGAGTAGTTATAACAAACAATGGACACCTTGAAGCTGCTTATTTCTGATGATATGAGGGCTTGGTTTTCATAGGCCTATTTTCAGAGGAGCCCTGATTTCATGAAGGAACCTTAGGGGCTACTATGGGTGGGGAGCCTAGTGGTGAGGAATTCCTGGAGTACTTCTAGTAGAAGTGACTTCATTATATATTTTTTGCATATTTGGCTTTAAGACTAAGATTATGTTTGGGAGGAGAGTAGGTGGTAGAAGTAATGGCATTATTATGTGTGTATATGATTTGAGAAGCATAGGGTGAGAGGGTCTACTACCAAATAAAGTATAAATATCACTGCTCATCATTGCTTCCAAAGTTTGGTGCTAGGCTGGCATTGTGTTACAATCTCTTGGAAGTTTAATTAACATATTAACTTATTAATTTAAAAATATTAAAAGTAAATAGTCTATTTTCATGTACTAACTGATTTGGTCAGGATCTTGGTGGGAGACAGACGACACATTCAGACAAAATGATTGGGGGAAGTGTGGTAGAGGATAGATTGCACTAAGGAAACTCTAAAGGATAAGGCAGTACTCTGTTGTGAGCAACACCTACTGTTGTAGATGTCCTGATAGGAGTTGTGGCCTTTGGTAAAGGAACATGGCCCACCAACAGGATCTGGTAGGAAGGAACCAGGTGAATGAATACCTTGACCTCATTCATGCTGTACAATGTCCTATTGGCACCTCCCACTGCTAAATTTCACTGGAAGACTAAGAGAAGAGAGTCTGTTGTTATAGCTCATGAAGTTTAGTCTCCTAGGGCACAGAGTATGGTGAAGATGGATGAAGAATTGATCTGGAGAAGAAGACTAAAAGACATTTGGCAGAGATCCAATGTGGCTTTTGTGTGCCTTTTGGTGGCATCTTTCATCTTGCGGAGGGTGTTCCTTTTAGAAGATAATGTTTTAGTTTGGATGCTTACTTAGGTGGTGTCATAACATTTATAAAACATTCCTAAATTCTAGCCACTTTTATTATCCTGGTGCTTCTCTGCAAAGATCTATGTTATGACTGGGAACAAATGCACTTCCTGTATCTTTGTCTTTGCTTTGCCTGAACTGACCTTTCTTTCTTCTCAGCCTGGAAAATTCTAATCTCTTCTTAAAATCTAGGTCAAATATAATTTCTGCTGAAGCTTTTCCTGTAACTATCGTATTCTCTTCTGACTAATCTTTATTCCATTTCTCCTTTGTATACAATATTCCATTGAGCACATCCTTAATTTTCTTCCAGCTCTTTGTTTTTTTTCCCCTCTCTGATAGCTACCTTTCTCAGGTTTTTGTTCTTGTTTTTTTTTTTTTTTTTTTTCAACGTTTATTTATTTTTGGGAC
>NW_024412407.1:14758206-14884070 GCF_014898765.1 Herpailurus yagouaroundi
TGACCTGGCTGAAGTCGGACGCTTAACCGACTGCGCCACCCAGGCGCCCCTTGTTCTTGTTTTTAAAGTCCTTGCTTTACACACTGACATTTATTGGGGATTTGTTGACTCAAAGAAGTTTTCTGATGTTCTTGGGTTATAGACATGCTACCATGGACAGCCACCAGCAACAACAGAAATTTGATGAGCACTTTGAACAGTAGGTCGGTGGGTCATGTCATCACTTAAAGTGTCCCTTTTCCTTACTCCCTCAGTTTGTTGGAGTAGAAGGTCTTCAATTTTGGGGATAGAGGCTAAAGAAGAAAGCCCAGATTTTCTAAAAGTATTAATTACAGTGATGTAGAGGATTAGACTTTTCTCTAAATCCAGAATTTGGCTACTTTCTTCTTTATTTTGTCAGCCATGTGCACTATTTCACTGTAGTTCTCTGAACATCTGACTGGTACTTAACAGAGAAAGTAGCATTTGAGGCTTCCCCTTATGAAGTACTAGTTTCCTCACTTATGAGAAAATATTGTTCAGTGTGCTGTATCCTTAGTTGAATCATAGGGATGAAAAGGTATGAGACATGGGAGTGGAAGTAAGAGAAGTCAGTGTTCCGTCATTCTTCCCCGCCGCCCCCTCCCCCCACTTTCTTTCTCTAATTAGCCAGTGGGGAACTGTACTTGAGGGAAATAAATCTTTGTTTTTCTAAGTGGCATTGCAAGCCAGAGACTGAGTAGGTTAGTCTAGGAATTGCAGCCCCAAACATTAATTCATATCTTTTGGTGTTTCTGAGTTAGAATAAACGAGTCAGGTGGACCACACAGAGATGAGGCCATAGGATACATAGCTAATTATACAGATTAGGATAGGATTTCTGAGTAATTTTTAAAAGTGATTCATCATTAATGGATTAAAAAGAAATGAACTTCTCTCCATTTCTTCCATTCACTTAAGAGTATACTTCCTGGTCCCAGGTACATACTGCTGTGCTTTATTGTTCTTAAGCATTTTACAGAATTAATCTCTTTAATGGAATTACCGAGGTGTGTTTCTTTCTTGAATGTCTTGGAGAAATACCTTTCTTCCCACCAATTATCACTGTAATTTAAGATCCATTTCAGGAAGGGGAACTTCTTTTTGTGGACCTCTGTTGCTTATTATTTATGCCATTGCCTGATCTCTTAAGAAAATAATTCAGCAAGGCCACAGATGGTCTGCAAGTTCCTATGATTTGTCAGAAACTCTCTTCTAGAACAAAAGGTAGAGGGTTAGAGTAGACTCTTTGTTAATGTGTGCATACTAACTGGAATGGAACTAGGAGAAGATCAAAAAAGGGACCAGAAACTCCAGTGGCTCTGTTGTGGTGGCAATAGGATAGCTGTCCTGATTTTTAAGAAATGGAAGGGAGGAAATTATTAAGTTATAGTTAACAGTAAAATATCAAATTGGACACTGGTAAGTAGCATCCAATATAACGATCATCCAAAACACTGACAAATGAGAAAAAGGCAAAGGATCTGAACAGTAGACAGATTTATTGGTGTCATGTAAGAAGAACAAAGGTGTTAACAAGGTGCCAAGTGTGCTACTTACAGATAGCTGTGAGTAAAAGAGCTACACAAAGTGGGAATCAGGTCAGATTATTGAGTAAACTGGAGAACTACCACTATCAAGTGGGGATGAGATCAGAATAACTCAAGCGAAAAAAAGAAGAGATAGTTTACAAAGACATTTAGGTAATGGAAAAATTTGTCACATTTTTGAAACTGTAGATTAAGGACATCAGTGTTTTCTGACAGAATAAGAGGTTAACAATGGCCAAATGCAGAAAGGAAGACATTTGTGTGTTATTTCCCTTCTGTTTATAGGGAAAAATAAAAATACCTTGACCAGTTAGGAAAAGAAAGGCTTATTTGTTGTGATGCCTTTAATAAAACAGAGACAGAGGTATAGAAGAGGTAAGGGATAAGAGAAAGTCTGGAAGGTACTGCAAAACTACTTGTGTTTAAAAATAGAGGTTTGGGGGGGCGCCTGGGTGGCGCAGTCGGTTAAGCGTCCGACTTCAGCCAGGTCACGATCTCGCGGTCCGTGAGTTCGAGTCCCGCGTCGGGCTCTGGGCTGACAGCTCAGCCTGGAGCCTGTTTCCGATTCTGTGTCTCCCTCTCTCTCTGCCCCTCCCCCGTTCATGCTCTGTCTCTCTCTGTCCCAAAAATAAATAAAAAACGTTGAAAAAAAAAAATAGAGGTTTAGGGTATATGGGTGGCTCAGTCAGTTAAGTGTCTGACACTTGGTTTCGGCTCAGGTCATGATCTCACGTTTCATGAATTCGAGCCCTGCACTCTGTGCTGATGGTGTGGAGCATCACTCTTTCTTCCTCTCTCCCTGCTCCTCCCCCACTCACACTTTTGCACTCTCTCTCTCAAAATAAACAAACTTAAAAATAAATTTAAAAAAATATAGGTTTGATTGCCAGCATGTTTGGACTTAGGTTAATGAGTGATGTTAGAAAAAAAAAAATGGTGATTGCACAAGTCCTAGGGAGTATAAATTATAATGGCATACATTTATTTATGTAAATCAGCACCCTTCAGTAACTATAAATCATTGATTAGTTATTTGTCAACATTGTAGTCACTAGCATTTAATCAAATTTAATTCAGAACAAGACGAAAATGTATTATAATAATTTATTTCCCCTTTTTAAAAAATATTAAGATCAGGCTTCAAATTTTTTTTAATGTTTATTTATTTTTGAGAGAGAGAGAGAGGGAGAGAGAGAGAGAGAGAGAGAGAGAGAGAGAGAATATGAGTGGGGAAGAGGCAGAAAGAGAGGGAGACACAGAATCTGAAGTAGGCTCCAGGCTCTGAGCTATGTCAGCACAACCATGAGATCATGACCTGAGCCAAAGTCAAAGGCTTAACTGACCAAGCCACCTAGACGCCCCAATTTATTTCCCCTTTTTAAAAAAGCCTGTTACTCAGGAACTTGGTTCTCTTCCATTCGGATTGAAGTTTCTTTATTGGCTATATGGAGATAGTAAAAATGATGGTAATATTGAAAGGATAAAAATTCCCATTTTGACTTCTGTATGACATGTTAATATGAATAGCAGGATAATGAGGCTTGGTTATTTATTGCTATGAAAATGTTAACTTTAGGGTTATGACTTTTCATTGCAAATGGAGGTATAACATTATTTAGCTTGATTGTCTTTGACTAGCAATAGATATTTGTATATTTGTATGTATATGTACACATATATATCCAAGTCGTGTTCACTGATGCATTATACCTCTATTCCTTACCTAATAGTTTTACATTTAATTGTTCTAAAGACTCAAGGCATCCACAGGGTGTTTTGAAAAATATGGCAATAGTTTGGGAAGCCTAAGAGAAAATCATGCATACCACGTTGGAAGGCTCAAATGGATTTAAAATGATAAAGGTGCCTTACAAAGGGACTGACCTGGAGAATTTTCAAGTGGTGCTGTAGCAACAATAAGAACAACACTTTATCTGTACATAGACTTTGCCACATATTATCTCATTTGTTCAACATTCTTTGAGGTGGATATTACAGTCATAATGGTACCATTTTTTAGGTAAGGAAACTGAGGCTAAGAGAGTGACTTGCCAAAGGTCCTAGTTAGTATGTAAGACCTGTGAAAGTCTGAGATTCTACCCTATTACTGTGTCATGTATAGTGGCAGAAGCCATAGATTCCTGAGTTAGGACAGAGCATTGTAAGCTTCATGATGATTTGAACTGCTTCCCAATTCTCCCGCTTCCTCAGTTCATGGAGGCAATGCAGGTAGGCCTGTTACATGGATGTCTTGCAAGCCATAGGGCATTGAGAAACACAAACTTGGGGATTCATTGATTTGATAGTAAGCAGGAGCAAGCTACCTCTTTGTCCGGTGGAAGATATTATCCCTAAAGGTTGCTTGCAGTAAAATGCAATTTTGAGAAATGATTCTTTTTTTTTTAATTTTTTTTAACGTTTATTTATTTTTGAGACAGAGAGAGACAGAGCATGAATGGGGGAGGGGCAGAGAGAGAGGGAGACACAGAATCGGAAGCAGGCTCCAGGCTCTGAGCCATCAGCCCAGAGCCCGATGCGGGGCTCGACCTCACGGACTGAGAAATCATGACCTGAGCTGAAGTCGGATGCTTAACTGACTGAGCCACCCAGGCACCCCAAGAAATGATTCTTAAAGAGAGCAGTCAGGCTCTTGTATTCTTGGCATACCCAGCAAGAATGTGCAAGGATGCTCTGGTCTCATGGTGGATTGCCTCCTCCAACAGTATGTGGCAGAATTAAACTTTAAACTCCATCTTTTTGAATTTGATGACTAAAATTCTAGCTGAACAGGTAGCAACTATAAGCCCCTCACTCCCACCCCCATATATTTATCTTCTTCTTTTTTGGTCCTATCAAGAACATGTTGAAACTAGTCCTCTTGGCTTATTTGATATACTCAGTTACTGAAACCAGTTATTGTTACTATGAAGGTAGGAACAGAAAACAGCCCAATTTAAGGAAAACTTACTGGTCCTAGTTTCAGAATCTCCCCTAATCTTTACTAGCTACTGCCACTGCAAGGAGCTGTGTTTATGTTTTTATGAATGAAGTTCCTTGTTCCTATGGCACATGTATATTTGCTATAAAAGTTGAAGGGAATGATAGAAACCATAAAGAAATAAGGAACAAGTGGTGTAACTAATGGTGGATATAGGGGAAGAAAAGGTTTTTTATTGATACTTCTTTTAAGTCAGGATTTTGCTTTCTTTTAAAGTTTATTTATTTTTGAGAAGGAGAGAGAGAGAGAGAGAGAGAGAGAGAGAAGCAGAGAGAGAGAATCCCAAGCAGGCTCCACACTATCAGCATGGAGTCAGACACAGGTCTTGAACTCACAAACCATGAGATCATGACCTGAGCTGAAATCAAGAGTCAGACACTTAACTGACTGAGCCACCCAGGTGCCCTAGGATTTTACTTTCTTAAAGGAATAATTAAAATAGAATTTGAAGTTAGAAAGGACCTTACGGATATTAAATCTAGGTTCCCCATCTTATAGATTAGAAGATTCAGACATAGAATGGTTGAATAACTGTTGAAGATCAGGTTTCTAGTGACAGAATAAAGTGATGTAGCAATGTTATTGTGATAGTCACATGCCTGGTAGTGAAATGTTCCCCCCCTTAACTAGAGCAGTTTATAGGATTCAGTTAATAAATGTTTGTTACATTACTTTGTTTTTATAATTGAAGAAGACCTATTATCTGCCCTCAATTCATTTACTGGTAGAGCGATAAGAATTCAGTTTGATAGCTACTATTCTAAAGTCATGTACAAATTGCATAGATTAATTCAAGCTTGGGGTGGTCAGGGGAAAGCTTTATAAAGGTACAGATGTTTGAGCTAGTTCTTGAAAAATGGTTTCTGTGCAGAGAGATGGAGGTTTGGCATTCCAAGCAAAACAAAAACCACATACTTTGGAATGGTGAATGAAAGTATATAAGTTGATCAAGAAATGATCAGTGGTTGGATGTAGCTGGATGTAACTAGAATTGAAAATGGAATGACAGGTAGAATATAGATAGGAAAATATTAGATACCATGCTAAATAAGACATTATGGGGAGGAAACACTGATATTTTAAAGGAAGTTGGCATATGAGGTGCAAAAGAAAAAGATTGGTCCAGTAATCAGAATGAGTAAAAAAAGGAAAAGATGTTATAGAAGCCAACTGCAGATAAAGATTTGAGAAATATGATATATGAAGAGTAACAGAATATGCCACCCCAAAGTATGCCACTTTGACATAAGGATTATTTTGAGTGGAAGGCAATTAAAAAAAAAAAAAGCAGATAGAAGGAAAGATCTCTGCCCTCCTCCTATTTGTCTAAAAGCAGGAAATAAATTTGTAAAGGTTTTCCCCCACCCCTCTGGAACAGGGAGGACCAAAGTTAGTCACTAGAAATGGTAGCACAGGAGCCTACATAACAAACTTAGCTAGTTAGCCCTTATCTTCCATTAGTTTCTTCATACTCTCCCACTGTTTGCTGTCCTAGAAACTCAGTTCTTTTTCCTCTGTTAATATGCTATATAAGTCCAAGTTCTAACCACTCTTTGCATTATTCATCACTGAGTATTTCCATGTGTATGCATAATAGATATGTAAATAAACTTGTTTGTTTTCCCTTTGGTGACTACCAAGGGGAGTAGTCTTTTCTCAGTCTAATTTACAGGACTGCAGCCAGTAGAACCTAAGAGGCTAGAGGGAAAATTTTTTTTCCTCCCCTGCAAGTTGTAAATAGGGTCAAATGTTGAAGAGAGGTGAGGTAGGATGAAGACTAAAAAGGGTCCACTTTATTTAGAAATGAAAAGTACCTCTTTCTGAGCAGTTTCAGGAGAGTGTGAGAGCAGAAGCTAAAAGGCAACTGTATGTCAAGGGAAAAATTTAGATGTGGGAAAATGGAGATATTTGTTCATGTACTTTTATCTTAAAACTAAATAATGAACATTTGTATCATATTCTGTTTCAAGCCTTGAATTTTTACAACTAGGTACAATAAATTACTTTTCTGTTTTCTATATGGCTCTTCATGGGTTTTCCCTTTCAGACCCACCCATTGGTCATTGGTCCACAAAGGATAAAGGGTCTGTACCTCATGCTAAGAGAAAAAGCACATTCTCTAGCAAAACTGTAACTATTTTCCATAATTGCCTTACTCTGCCTACATTCATTTCCAATGTATCATTTTTTCAAAAAACCTAAATAAAGATAGATCATCTCTATTAGCAAATTAATATTATAGGTAGAACCCACATGATTGTTGGTCTTTATAATATAATGTTGCTATATACTATGAGAATATCTTACTCTAAGTATTTATGACATAGGTTTTATGCATAATTGTTTTTCTTTAAGAAGCAGTTTCAAATGTTATCTACTTATATAATACACATTTTGAAAAACCTGCAAGGCCTTGTTACTATTTCTTAGTGTTAATGTTAACCAAAATGTTAACACTGATTATGTCTTAGTGTTGGGATTAGATGAATGTGTTTAATGTTCTATTTTTATATAAAAATACTAAGAAAGGAGGCATTTCAAAATATTTAATAAATGTCAGATTCTGCTTTTAGTCTGTTATTTCCCAGAAGGGTTGATATATTTTGTTTATATATAATTTCAAATTACAGTTTTGAGATTGAAGTTTGTAGCTGGGTAAATTTCAAACTCTTCACATTATTAAAGTAGGTGAATTGGCATGGGTTAGAACTTCATGGGAGAATTCTTGACTTGAGTATAAATTTAGGGAGTTGTAGAGTTTAAAATACTAATATCTGAAGGGGAATTGAAAGGGTGAATGTATTTCTAACCTTTGAAGTATAGTCAACCTCCAATTGTCTACATGTGTAGGAGACTATCCCCTTCTAGGTGGGAGTTTCTCAGACTTGCCAGGAAACTGCCATTTGCCTGGATCCAGCTGAAAAGAATTCCACCCAACTTGGTGGTTTTTAAAACCACTCTCCCCTCCCATGCAAATGGGTGGAACTGCACATCATTCATGCTTCAAACACAATCCTCCTTGCCATTAGCAAGGATAAGAATCAGATGAATAGAGTTTAGGAGATTAAGTTCTGAATGGTATTGACATTCTAAAATTGGCTGTCATATCTGCAATTCAAATAGCATTACATTCCTTTGTTATGTTAAAATGAAATTAAAAGTATCTTAATAGCCAAATAAGTTAGCCTATGGTTATAATAATTTACTTAAAATTAATGAGGCACTGATTTCAGATAGTATCCCAGTGCTCATTTTGATTTAGACAGTTTGTGTTTATTTTTATCTGTTTTATTACATGGGATTTGTTAAGCTTCACAGAACTGCTATAAAGAAGGGAGAGAGCAGAGTCCTGGGGGCATGAGGTCTAGAGAGAAAGCCTGTGTTCACGTATGACTTTATGTTGGAATGCAAGGAGCAAGAGCTTTCCAAAGATGTGAAATTTAAATAGAGACTGAAAACGTGTGATGTTCAGGCTGGAAAAGGAGTTAGGAATTGAGAGGCTGGGGAAGTGTCCAGGAGAAGACAGCAGTATATTTGAAGGTAGAGAGAGCATAGCTTGTTGGTAAAACTGGTTAAAAATAAGCCATCACTGCCACCACTATCGACAACCAAATCCTTTATTTCAGAGATGAAGCATGGCAAGAGGAGAGACCGCAGAGGGATTTAGGGATGTACTGAATGACTTTAAGCAAGGTAGTGACCTGATCAACTTCATATTTTACAAATATCACTGATACTGCAACATGTAGAACAGATTGGTGGGGGAAAGAATTGACATAGGCAGGCTAGTGAGGAGACTTGCAATAATCCAAGTAAGAGATAATGGTGGTGTTGATGGGGAAGGAAAGAAATTGGTGGGCTCTTGACTATTTCAGAGATAATTAATAGTTCTTGGAGATCAATTAAGTAGATGGAATAGGAAAGGGAGAGTAATTGAGGTTGACTCTCCTGTTTTTAGCTTGGCAGCAGTCAGGATGGTGATTCTCCCAAGGAGGTTGGGGATTTTGTTACAGTTTTCATACCATGATTGGATGAAGTAAGATAGGAAAAAAAGAGTTTGGAAAGAAGAGACCACTCATCAAGAAAACATGGAACCAGGAAGCCAAAGCTACTACTACATTAGCTGTTTTTGGTTGTAGCTTCATGTAAGAAACCCCTTTTTAATTTGTTATATCATTTTATTTTTATAGCAGTACATAAATATTATTTTCCTTTCCCCCTTTTTAATAATATAGTATCCTGCAGTCAAATAGTGTTAGATCTAAAAGAAACCTTGGAAATTATAGTTTCTATCCCAGGTGAGGAAATTGAAGCTCTGAGAGAAAGACTGCATGATAGCTGTGGAGTGACAGAAGTAGTTAAATCCAGATCTTCTAATGGCTACTCTCTTGTTCTTTCTACAGTATCTAGCCAGCTCCATGTTGATTATTGTGTTCCATTAAAACAAATAAGTGAAATTGAAGACTTGATGAAAGAAGAATAGCATTATCACAGAGGAAAGAAAAAAAATACATAAATATATTGTTAGCACATTTTTTTTGTAGTATGGAATTCTATTTTAGATAACCAAGGTTGCAGAAATTCAGTCCCTTCTCATTATTATCTTCCCTATCATTCCATTGACCTTCTATCCTGATGAACCTGAAAGGGTTAAAATTTAGGCAATCTGGACTTATGTTTTGTTTTATTTCTATCTAATAAATTGATGAACCCATTTCACTTCTATTGACCCCATTTTAAAAAAAACAAAAACAAACTCAGATCTCAAAAAATAAGAATGTGGAACCAGATTTCTTTAAAATCCTTTCTTTGGTCTGTCTTTATCATTTTATGTTTTCCATTGCTGGTTGTCTTTACTTTCTCCTTAAACTGCTTCTCTTTCATCATGGCAAATAGGAACCTTTTAAAAAACCTAGGCACAGTGAGTGATGTATATGTCCAAGATAGTCCCTTTTATTGATTAAATATAATAGGGCCATATTTTGGTTTGTTCTGTTAGCAACATATCAACATCTTTACTTTTCTTCTTTGAAAATAGGCCTTGAAATCAGAAAGAGAAGCAGAAGAGGAGGGTCCTAGAATCTGGAGCAGATGGGGGTGGGTGTAGGGTGGGTATAATGCTGTGGTTTTCCCAATAGTGGGAGGATACCCTAGGAGATGTGCTTGATGATTCACTGGGTTTTGGAAAGAAGAAAGTGGAACTTCTCTTTGTATTCCTTTTTAATTTCTGTCTTTACAAAATTCTGCTTTTGTGTATATCATAATACATGATATATCAATACAGTACATACATATCATTTATTATGAATATATATACATATATGTTGTAGGAGTGTGCTTCAGGATGTTAAGCTGACAGAAGGAAGTGGTTAAATAAGTTTGGAAACCATTGGTGAGGAATTTGCAAAAAAGACAAGTCAAGGGCATCAAGATAAAGATTATATTTTTAATATTTCAATTTTGGGTATTGTCTTCCCTGGAAATAAAGAGAAGAAATTTAAAACAAAAACAACAAGACACAGCATTTTGGAGGCAGAATTTATTTAACTGATTCTTTACCTATTACAGAGTTATGGAAAAGTGTTCACCCACAAAAGTATTTAATTTTAAGATTAATTTTATTCTTGTTCATGATTTTTGGGGATTGTCAAGTAACTCATTCTGAAATAGACTCAGTATAATTTAATTTATTTAAACTTTTCAACGGAAGGAACAGTAGTAGATTACATTAGTGTTTTAAAAATATTTGGCTAGGGGCGCCTGGGTGGCTCAGCGGTTTAAGCGTCCAATTTTGGCTCAGGTCATTATCTCCCAGTTCGAGAGTTTGAACTCTGTGTCAGTCTCTGAGCTGTTAGCACAGACAGATCATGTCCCGCTTCAGATCCTGTGTCTCCTTGTCTGCACTCCCTCACTTGTGCTCTGTCTCTCTCTCTTTCTCAAAAAAAATAAATAAATAAAAAAATAATAAAATAAAATAAAAAGATTTGGCTAAGAATTTTTAAGTCCTTTTTTTCCAGTTTTTTTTCCAATTCATTTTAATTAATTTTTTTTTCTGATTATTTCTCACAGAATAAGACCACAACTTGCCAAAGAGAAGATTGAAGGATGCCATATTTGTACATCTGTCACACCAGGAGAACCTCAGGTCTTCCTAGGGAAAGATAAAGCTTTTACTTTTGATTATGTGTTTGACATTGACTCTCAGCAAGAGCAGATCTATACTCAATGTATAGAAAAACTAATTGAAGGTTGTTTTGAAGGATACAATGCTACAGTTTTTGCCTATGGACAGGTAAGTACCAAATTATTTTCATAGAAGCTATAACTTCGCAGAAGTGTCAGTTCAGTTGCGTTTTTAGTTTTGTTTCTTTAAGTTATATTATTACACTAAGCATGCATTTTTCTTTGTTCTGTTCTTTTATTCAGACTGGAGCTGGAAAAACATACACAATGGGAACAGGATTTGATGTTAACATCATCGAGGAAGAACAGGGTATTATTTCTCGTGCTGTTAAACACCTTTTCAAGAGTATTGAAGAAAAAAAACACACTGCAATTAAAAACGGGCTTCCTCCTCCAGATTTTAAAGTGAATTCCCAATTCTTAGAGGTAATAATCTAAGTGTGTCATTAGTTTCCTTTTACATCTTATCCTTAAGACCATAGCCCTTATGATTTTATACTCCCAGTTTGTAGTATAGTATTTGACACTTAGTGCTTGATAAATGACATCTGAGTAAACTAATAGGTAGTAGTAATAGGTAGTAGTAACAATAGATAATAAGTAATAAGTATTCATGTTAGTATTAAAAATTATAAACACTTGACCAGTGTTCATACAATAAAACAATTAATATTGTTTATTTCAGACTCTATCTTATAATTACTGTTATACTGTAGGTAGGCTCACAAAGCTCTGGGAACTCAGTGACTAAAAAGGAGGGAAGGTGTGTGGAAATAGTGAATTCAGGCTGTAGCACTAGCTGGGCTGCAAAAGCTGGTATTCCTGCTAGGATGTCCACAGATTGGGGCAGGTTTTGATTAATTTAAGGCAGTCTAGTGTGGTGGGAGGGACATGACAGTAAGAGGACATCTAGGATTTGAGCACTATTGCAGTTAGGTGGACGGCAACATTATAATTCTAGGTGCTCGGTCCAAAGAGGGTTCTAGTCTAGTTCTAGTCTAGATTACCTGAGCTAATCATTTTGATCATTAATTAAATTGTTCAGCATTATATAGCACAAAATAGAAAATGTAATTCAAATTTAACATCAGTTATCTTACTGCTGGTTTTAATGGACATCCCAATTTAGTAAAAACTAAGAATAATGTAATTATTTACATTATGTATTTCTGCGAAAAGAGAGGTAATAAATAGTGGAAAACAAAAAGACATAGCGTTCTTGTGTCTTCCCTTTCACCCTCCAAAATGTTGTTAGGCATTGTGACTTTAAGCATATCATTAGAAAAGTAGGTGTATGAATCCTCTTCTAAGGTTGTGGTTCAATCTTCTTAGCCACTATTAATACAGAAACACTAATATTGCTGACCTTGGAAAAATACTAAGTGTTAATTTTTATTTTTTAAAAAAAATTTTTTTTTTCAACTTTTATTTATTTTTGGGACAGAGAGAGACAGAGCATGAACGGGGGAGGGGCAGAGAGAGAGGGAGACACAGAATCGGAAACAGGCTCCAGGCTCTGAGCCATCAGTCCAGAGCCCGATGCGGGGCTCGAACCCACGGACCGCGAGATCGTGACCTGGCTGAAGTCGGACGCTTATCCGACTGCGCCACCCAGGCGCCCCAAGTGTTAATTTTTAGATACAGTAAGAAATGTGGTAGGGCAACAGGAAATATTTTTAACTGAAGTAGTAAAAAATTCTTAAAAATTTCCCTAAGCTTAGGATTTTTCTGCATTTGGTATTTCTAAGTTTACTTGTATTTATAAATATTTGTTTATCTCTTGCAAATGATTAATAGATCATTTTAGCTAGTCTTCAACTCATTAGTCATGATTAAGTCATTTACTTTTCTTACTCTTATAAGGAAATCTGGCACTTATTTGTATTTGTAATAATAAGACAAATTTTTGTTTGTATTATATTTATTTTATTTATTTATTTGTATTATTTTTATGTGTTTTTTTGGAGAGATGTTATTATGAAGACATTCTAAGATATGTTTGAAAGATATGCACTGTATGTTAATAACCATGAGGCAATTTCTGCTGAAATTAAGCTTATAATATTTTTTGTAGCTATATAATGAAGAGGTTCTTGACTTATTTGATACCACTCGTGATATTGATGCAAAAAATAAAAAATCAAATATAAGAATTCATGAAGATTCAACTGGAGGAATTTATACTGTGGGAGTCACAACACGTACTGTGAATACAGAATCAGAGGTGACATTTATGTTAAAGTTAAAATAGAGCATATTTAATTTTATTTGATATCAACTTTATTGCTAGTTTGCTTAAGATCAGGATATGAAATTTGTATCCTTATATGTAATATGGAGTTAAAGTCTTGTCTTCTTTTCCAATATTTATATCCAATTTATATCAGGATTTTATTATATAAAATGTCATGGTTATGGTAAAGTCAGTACATTTATCATAGCATCAAAAGAATCTAAGACAGAGAAAGTTTTCTTTCACAGACAGAAAAAGAGAGTTAGATCACTGAAGGTGGACAATGAGACCCCAATTTTTTTGTACCTTTTGTTGCTACATATGTAGGACTATATCATGGTTCCTAAAGGGAAATTATTAAGAAAAATTACAGAAAAAATATTTCAGGAGAGGATATAGAAGGGCCTAAATAATTCAAGTTGTTGCTCAGTTTGTCCCAAAGTGTTCTTCTGTAACAGTTTTGGAATAGAAGCTGCAAATGTCAGCAAATGACAAACAATGGAATCTCAGTGTTTTCTCCTATTAAAAAAATAATACACTATTATACTATAAAGTTCAGCTCAAAAAGTGCCTGTAACTGAAATAATATGAAAATCATATGGTAGGTTTGGGACAGTAGCTCCGATTTCTGATCATATGGTATCATGTTTAAAGATTGTTCAAATAAAATCTGTCTTTCCCTTTTCCAGATGATGCAGTGTTTGAAATTGGGTGCTCTATCCCGGACCACTGCTAGTACCCAGATGAATGTTCAGAGCTCACGTTCACATGCCATATTTACCATTCACTTGTGTCAAACCAGAATGTGTCCCCAGATAGATGCTGTGAGTTTTTAGTTCTAATTTCTTAAGCTTGCAGGCTTCGTTTTCCTAAACATCCACATAAATCCCAGGAGAGTACACTTGAACCAAATTTAGTTTGGCTAATCGTTCCTTTCCTTTTTTTAATTTTTTTAAATTAAAAAAAAATTTTTTTTAATGTTTATTTTTTTCCGAGACAGAGAGACAGAGCATGAGTGGGGGAGGGGCAGAGAGAGAGGGAGACACAGAATCCGAAGCCGTCTCCAGGCTCCGGGTGGTCAGCACAAAGCCCGATGTGGGGCTCAAACTCACAAACCGCGAGATCATGACCTGAGCTGAAGTCGGACACTCAACCGACTGAGCCACCCAGGCGCCCCTAATAGTTCCTTTTCCTAATGAGATGTCTTTGATCCTATTCAAACGGAAGCTGGCCAACTGTGTAAGATTTTGAAATAAAAAATTGGTATGTGTCTGCAGCAACCGTAAAGCAAGCTGTGGCTTTATGGTGATGGATGTAGTCATCTGAGACCCTTTCCTTTTGAGGACTGTGTATTACAGTTTTCTCTTCATCAACATAAACAAAGCCTCAGTTCGTATCAGCTGGTTTCTGATTGTCAAGCTCCTTTCTACCTTTGTCTAGGCTTCTAATTGCCAGTAGATTTTTTTTGCACTTACATTTATTTGGGTATTTGCCTATTTTTGAATATTATATGTATTAGAGATATATTTATATTTAACTTATTTAATATATAATATGTTTAATGAGGGCAAGGTGGGGTGGGAGGATATTTAGTGTCACATTAATAAAATATTTTTTATTATATTCCTCAATTGCAGGAAAATGTGACTGACAATAAGGTGATTTCTGAATCATCACAGATGAATGAATTTGAAACCTTGACTGCAAAGTTCCATTTTGTTGATCTGGCAGGATCAGAAAGACTGAAGCGTACTGGAGCTACAGGCGAGAGGGCAAAAGAAGGCATTTCCATCAACTGTGGACTTGTAAGACTGAGACTACAGCTTTGTGTTGAGAATGTATCAGGGCTTTTCTATTGTCCTTTCCCCTTTTGTAATACATAATACCCAAGTGGAAATCCTTCATACACTGAGCTGAGAAATGAAAGTGACAGTAAACTTATAAACTTAGGAGTAATGTACTGAATTCTGATCTCCTCACATTATAAGCTTTCTTTCTTCAAAACATTGCTAATTTTCAGGGCGCCTGGGTGGCTCAGTCAGTTAAGTGTCTGACTTCGACTTGGGTCATGATCTCACAGTTTGAGAGTTCAAGCCCCATGTTGGGCTCTGTGCTGACAGCTCAGAGCCTGGAGCCTGCTTCAGATTCTCTCTCTCTCTCTCTCTCTCTCTCTCTGCTCCTCCCTGACTCAGGCTCTCTCTCTCTCTCTCTCGAAAATAAACATTAAAAAAAGATTAAAGAAAATTAAAAAAAAAATTCCTAATTTTCATGTGTGTAAATTTAGTGGGGTTAAGTTTTATGCCATATATGCAGAAAAGAATACATATAGTGAAAATGATTTTGAAAATTCTTCCCACCTTTAGGGGCCCCTGGGTGGCTCAGTCAGTTAAGCGTTAAGCATCCGACTTTGGCTCAGGTCATGATCTCACAGTTGATGGGTTCTAGCCCCATGTGGGTCTCTGCCGACAGCTCAGAGTCTGGAGCCTGCTTCTGATTCTGTGTCTCCCTCTCTCTCTGCCCCTCCCCCACTTGTGCTCTGTCTCTCTGTCTCTCAAAAATAAATAAATTAAAAAAAAATTTAATTCTTCCCAACTTTAAAAATTTATTGTCAAAATTAATATTTTAATATTCAGTATTAAAGTTTTTGCTAACATTTATGACAGTCACTTTATTTTGGGAATTACAATCAATTTTTTTAAAGTAATGATTGTTTTTAAAATGAGAACTTCCCTAGATTTATAGGAATTAGTTTTAATACCATGCCACCTAGTGGTGTTTTTGGTTGCAAAGCACCTTGTGTGTGCTAGCATAATGCTTTTGTTATATGGAAGAAAAAGTTTTAATGGCAGGTTTTTGTATAATAAATCTTTTCCTGTTGACTTCATTATAAAATGGACATTTGTTCCTGTATAAATGTAATAGCATCCCTAAATTTCTGTGATGTAGACAGCATTGGGTTCTGTGTTTTCTGCATTGTTTCTTTCCCTCCCTTCCTAGAGCTGGGGACTCCAATCAAATGGTCCTATTTTGCTAGTGATTGCAGCCCCTTGGTGTGGAAATTAACAACCAAGGCTGAGTAAAGACAGCCAGACCTCCAAACTCCCAACACCCAGCTTGATGCTTCCATCATATGGTTGAATGTTGTGTGAAAGAGAGTCACCTGGATCCTGGACTTTGCGTATTGATCTGAATTTCTTAGGAAATAAATACATAGTGGAGTTGCCATTTGTTGGGGTCAGGAAAAAACAAAAGTTGTTGATCTCTTTTCCTGTTTAGGCCACTGAAGCATGTTCAGATATATCTGGTAGAGTTCCAGTGTGGCCAGTGGTTAAAACTAAAGCTTCTCTGGAAAAGGGCCTCTAAGACTCAATGTAATACTGATGTTGGTCTCTGCAGGATCCACTGGCCCTGACAAAGACATGGTTATGGCTCTTTGCCTTACTGAAGGCGGGTGTGACCAAAGTGGAGGATAGTGCTTATGCTGTAGGTGCTAGTTTAGTTTTAGTGCAGTAAGAAAAACAGTAGGAGCGGCAGGAGGTGTGACTAGACAGTTCAATAATTTGACCTACTTTTAAAATATTGGGTGCTTAGCACATAGATTCATTGTATTTCTTTTTTTTTTAATTTTTTTTTCAACGTTTATTTATTTTTTTGGGACAGAGAGAGACAGAGCATGAACGGGGGAGGGGCAGAGAGAGAGGGAGACACAGAATCGGAAACAGGCTCCAGGCTCCGAGCCATCAGCCCAGAGCCCGACGCGGGGCTCGAACTCACGGACCGCGAGATCGTGACCTGGCTGAAGTCGGACGCTTAACCGACTGCGCCACCCAGGCGCCCCAGATTCATTGTATTTCTTAAGACAGCTATACTTGTGTTAGGAACACCTTGTTCAGAGAAATCATACTGATATTTTTGTTATGGTTAAAGAAGATTTTGTTTTACCATAAGGAAGCTATATTACAATAAGAACATTTCATGAATCTGTTGAACTAACTAAACACTTCATTTCTTCATTGAGTTGAGAACAACTTGAAACATGAATTGACAATTTTCTGGGGATACAACCTGATGCTCTTATAATTCTAGGGATGGTTATTCGCCACCAATTTTATAACATTTCTATTTTTAAAGAAAATCTCTGAGTAGAAGTTTAAGTATTTGTGAGTTATAGGTATATTATAGTCTAAATTTTGAGTGGTGTCAGTTTTTAGTAGTTAATATAGAAAACTTGGAAGTATACTTCATTTTTCAAAATTCAAAATGTGAAACAAAACCAAACATGGATGTTCTCAGTTCTGTCTCTGCATTATTCTCTATAAGCTTTTTTATTTAAAGGTGTTATAATTACTAAAATTTTATCACTTTCTTCTCTCTCTCTGTTTTAGTTGGCACTTGGCAATGTAATAAGTGCACTGGGAGATAAGAGCAAGAGGGCCACCCATGTGCCCTATAGAGATTCTAAACTGACAAGACTGCTGCAGGATTCCCTCGGGGGGAATAGGTATGCAAACGTGATTATCCTCCATATTCCTGAATTTCAACTACTCATTAATTTTAAAGTAAATTTGTAAGATGATTTGTGACGATCGTTTTTATTATAAAGCAAATTAATAAAATGAGGAACTAATAATTTGTAAGTACCTAAAATGCATGAGTCCTTTTGTATGTGGTTATTTCACAGAATCCTTAATAACATCCCCTGAGGTAGTGTTACTGTTCCTATCTTACAGAAAAGGAAATTGAAATCCAGAGAGGTTGAGTAATTTATTCCAAGTCACTTGGCTTGTAAGCCTAATAAAATTTTGTTGAAAAGTAAATGCTGTCTTTTAAGTAATTACAAAGTAATTAAATATTGATACTTTTTACAAAGTTTTCTAAAATTTGGTATTTCTTTACATGTGGAAAACCTGTTTTAATGCTAATTGAATGAAGTACAGGATGTTTGCTGTTTATTAATTTTGACAGTATCACTGATATTCCTTTTCCATACTTTGCATCATTCTGATATGTTTCATCAACTAAACTCATTCTTCTGGTAATTCATTCCTTTTCATAAACATTAACATGTTTGCTTTACAAGTGGAAGCATTTTTGGCATTTCTGTTTAATCATAGTGTAAATCAACAAGTTACAGACAACCACAGTGAAGCTTCAATGTTTTCAATGGTCTGACACATTTATTGGAAAGATCATTAGATGCTGTAAAATGACCTGGTAATTAGACTTGCAAACTTCATTTTTGAACAACTGTTATTCAGAGAGTTTTGATAATGTTAAATCTATGTAGATTTAGGAATAAAGTTTTGTTTTATAGAATTCAACAGTATTATTTTTATATGTCTTCCTTTTATGTAGTGTTTGCATTGTCTTAACCTCATTTGTCTCCATGCATATTCTGTGTATGGGTGCAATATTGCTTCCTTTGTTGTATTTTTCTTTTCCTCTATATTCTTAGGCTGACCTTTAGTATCACTCTGGGTCTTAAGACACCAGTTTTTGTTTTTTCAGCCAAATAGAAGTTTTTCAAGTTTGCTAAATTGTAGCTCTTTCCTATATTTATTTCTTAGCTGTAAAACAAAGCGGAGATGATAAATGTCCTCCCCTTATAATTTTCAGTACTTTCAAGTACTTCAGTACCTCTGAAACTTTGCTTGCCCTGTAAGCAGTCTGAGATATTTGCACTGTGGGCCTTGAATTCCTCTGGAATTTCAGATTGGCTGCAGCCTAATACAGATTGGCTACAGTCTCAGATATTCCCCACTCATTTCCAGTAGAAAAGACCCCTTCTAAGTCTATCCTTAGTGAGCCTCAATTCCTGCTTAAATTTTTGAGGTTGAACTTCTAGTAAAAGCATTATATTTTGTATAAGGCTTAGTGAACAGAATAACTTTGTTTTGTAAAGTTTGTACAAATTACTCTTTTTAAAAAATGTTTATTATTTATTTCTTTTGAGAGGGAAATAGAAGCCGGGGTGGGGGGGGAGGGGGGAGTGGAGAGAGAAAATCCCAAGCAGGCTCTGTACTCTCGGCACAGAGCCTGATGTGGGGCCAATCCCATGAACAGTGAGATCATGACCTGAGCTGAAATCAAGAGTCAGAATGTCAATCAACTAAACCACTCAGGTGTCCCTGTACAAATTACTTTTAAAGAAAAATTAGATCAAAGGTATTTGGGGAATAAGTTGCATCTATTTATGTGTATAATTTAGTGACTTATTTTTTTAACCAAAGCTGGCTTTCATAAATTTATAATGTTTAATATAACATTACCACAAATTTATAGGAAAAATTTTGAAAAATACAGAAAAATATAAAGAGCAAATGAAAGTAAATTATATTTCTATTACCTATAAGTAACTACTGTTAATACTGTGATGTATTTCCTCCCTAATGTATATGATATGACATGATAAAATAATATATAAGATATATAACATAATAATATATTCAAGTGATATGGTTTCCTTTAAAACAGAGTTGTGGTTTTATATAAACTTTAAAAATAAACAAGTTTAATGTTTTCTTTGAATTTTTCATAAATACAACCATTCTTGAAATTTGTATCTTTGGGATTTTATTTAATATGTGATCTTTTCCTTATATAATAGATCTTAGACCCTCTCATTACTGGTTTTCACCGTTCTTCTTGAGCACTTGATCCCAGTGCTTCTTAAAATATTTGTGAAGGGGACATTCTTCTATCCCACTCCTCAATTTGTGGTGGGTTAGTACTGTTCATGATTGTACTCAGCTTGCCCATTTATGACTTACCATGTATGTTCAAACACACTTGAACTCCATTCAATATACCATAATTGATTACAGCAAGTTCAAATGTTGTAAAAGTCTAAAATGTTTACTCTCAATTTCTTTATGTATTGTGAACATGTAACAAATAATTTTCATACTGGCACCGAACTGGGACTGCACTTCGAGTAGTCATGCTCTCTAATCATTGTCTGTAACCATCACTCTTGCTTGATGACCTTATTTTCTTCACCAAAAGGAAGAGCTAGAGATACACAAATTGTTTTAACTTTCTGACCTCCAATAAGTAAACATTATGTATATGTGACACACATCACAATTACTAATGACTTACTAGGTTCCAGTGTTACACAATGTATACTGAGCAACAAACCTTGACCCTTATCCTTTAGCAGTTTAGGGTCTAAGGATTGGGGTCTATCAAATTTAAGTAAAATAATAATAAAATCAACAAAAAAGAGATACACAAAGGATATGAAGAAAAGAAAGAGAGTAGGCTGAGGATTGAATTCTTGGACTAGATGATACCCGAGTTGAATCTTGAATAATAGTAAGAGTAAATAAGGATGAACAAGCATTGACAAAGGGAAAGAGATAGGTGGAAGGGAGCCAGTTATAAAAGGTTTACTATGAGTGCTATGTTGAGATTTATAGGGGAAGGTGGGAGTGGAAGCAGACCAAGAGGCTACAGGTTAGAATTGATGGGCATGCATTTCCTACCCAGGTGGGTGAAGTAATTCCTTAACTGCAGTTCCTATACATTTTCCAGTGAAGTGTTTATTATAATCGCCATGTCTGTTTCATTGACAGACGTAATAGCTGGGCATACGAAGCATTTCACTATAGTATTATTTGGTTGGCAAAGTAATTCATCATGACCATAAAGTACACTTTTCCATTTTTTTTTCTGTGTAATCTAGCTGAAAACTCAAGGAACTTTGACCACTCAGTTACAAATGAGGTTTTATATTGTAAAACATGTGGATATACTAAATACTCTTCTTGTTCAGATGATAGTAGTTTATGTAAATTTCTTTACTAATATAAAAATCAGTATACCAGTGATTAAATAGAAAGAATAAAAATGGGGGCACCTGGGTGGCTCAGTTGGTTAAGCATCCGAGTCTTGATTTTGGCTCAGTGCTTGATCTCATGGTTTGTGAGATTGAGCCCCACATAGGGCACTGTGCTGACAGTGCAGAGTCTGCTTGGGCTTCTCTCTCTCTCCCTCTCTCTCTCTCTGCTGCTTCTCCACTTGTGCTCTCTCTCCTTCTCTTTCTCAAAATAAATAAATAAACATTGAAAAAACCACTGCAAGTAAAAAAATAGAATAAAAATATAAAATCCTGAAATATCAAGTAAGTAATGAAATAAATGATTTTTGAATGTTACTTGTCATATTATGGGTAGGTTGACTTTTAGAACGATTTGTTTGCATTGCTTCAGAAATATTTTGTAAAGAGGTGTGAAATATATGCACTTATACTTTCTCAAAGTATTTTGGGTAAAAGAATGATAATAAAACCTCATTTCCCCCAATTTTACCTAAGTAAAAAATCTTTTTCCTTAAGATAGTCTTAAGGCATGAGGGCTTTTAAATTTGTTTTTATTTTTAAGGTAGTAGTATCAATCTTTTGGTATCCTAAAGAGAAACTACTATTCAAATGGCAGGATATTAAAAAAATGCTTATTTCAGCATTTTACTTTTATCTGTAAACTGAATTATTCTTTTTAACTTCCAGCCAAACAATCATGATAGCATGTGTTAGCCCTTCAGACAGAGATTTTATGGAAACCTTAAATACCCTGAAATACGCCAATCGGGCTAGAAATATCAAGAACAAGGTGATGGTCAATCAGGACAGAGCTAGTCAGCAAATCAATGCACTTCGTAGTGAGATCACACGCCTTCAGATGGAACTCATGGAGTACAAAACAGTGAGTGAATGGGTTTGACTTTGCATTTTGTGGTAGATTTTGCAAATGCAGTGGTGTCTTTTTGTGATGGCTTGTACATATATGTCTCTGGAGTCTCTTGTCTATCAAAATAGTGACTTCCTTCCTTTTGGAGATCAAATTCTTTAGTTTTCCTTGTGGGTGACCTTTATTATTGTTCAGTGTATCAACCTGACCAACCTCTTGTTTCAAAAGCCTTCTTATTTCATCACTTTCTTAGTGACAAATGTACCACAGAGGGATGTAATAGAGGGAAAAAGGTCTCTTTTGCCTTGAGGCTGCTAAAACAAAAGGGCTCTTCGTTGTAAAAGTGCTTAAACAAAACTCTTGTATGTTTAAGACCCCTCAACAAACCAGGAAGTGTTTTCCTTTTCTAGGGTAAAAGAATAATTGACGAGGAAGGTGTGGAAAGCATCAATGACATGTTTCATGAGAATGCTATGCTACAGACTGAAAATAATAACCTGCGTGTAAGAATTAAAGCCATGCAAGAGACAGTTGATGCATTGAGGACCAGAATCACACAGCTTGTTAGTGATCAGGCCAACCAGGTTCTTGCCAGAGCAGGTATGTGTGGAAAATGGGATGAATGAGGGATTAACTCTTGGAGAGCAGGGAATATTCTTTGTGGTCATTAATTACTTGGCATATTTAAAGTAGAAATATCAAACTGTGTATAAACAGTCTGAGATTTTAAGTTAAATACTTAATTTGTAAATAATACAAATACAAATTGTTTCTTGAAGAAACAAAATGTACCCTTTGCTTTAATAATATTATTTTATTGTCTGCTTATGTCATTAAGAGTAGGAAATCTGCTGTATGAATTGTATATTAAAGCATTATTGTTTTGTTTCCATAACTTTTCTTTTCTCCTATTCTGTTTTGTTGAAGTTTTTAATTTAAAGGAAATTCTAAAGTTCATATTTTATCTTGCAGGTGAAGGGAATGAGGAGATTAGTAATATGATTCACAGTTACATCAAAGAAATTGAAGATCTCAGGTGCAGTTCATGTTCTTAATATGTAATGCACATGTTTTGGGCTTTGCAGTATAGCAGTATTGCTGTGTGTTAAGCATATTGTTTAGTCACTGTTCACAGTGATATCACAGCCCTTTGATGAGGTTAACTTTAGGAGAATAGGTACTTATCTTTCCCATAATGTTATATTCCAAACTGCTTTTCTCCTTCCTCTTCCCATATTCTCTTTCTATATTATCCTCTTCTCGTTGAGAGCTTACCCAGCCTGACACACAGGATGGGCATAACTCATATCTGTGAGGTTACCTTTGGTGCTTTCACTCCCTGTGCCTCTTTCCCTGCCATTTGGGAATGGTCAGCATAAATAAATCATTTCTAATTTTTTAAATCTGTTATTATTCTTGTTCTTTTCTACTTCTCCAGCTGTTCTTTGTGTGTGACTTATTGAATCCTGACCAATTTTCCTGCCTCTCTGGTACACACAGAGGCTCCTCCAACACTCAGTTTATACAACATAGTACAAATGCTCACTGTATGTGAGGCACCATGCCATGGACTGAGCAACTATGACATTAACAAGGAGTTTACAGTCTAGGTGGGGCGACTTACATAAATAGTAAATGGAATGACAGAAATTAGTGAAAAGAACACCCATGCCTGGTGTGGGAATGTGGAGAAGACCACTGAATTCAGACTTGGGTACTACAGGTCAGAAAGCAGGTCAGGGACACAACTCATTTCTATAATATTTTCAGGTTCCATGGTCCACTGTGATGGCTGAGCTACTTTCTCTTGAAGTAAAGCTCCATGGAGAGCATCTAAGGAGCTCAGATCTCATTTCTCCTACCCACTTGCAGAAAATAACCAAGTGACCAGACCAAGTGGATATCATCTTTCACAGACACCCTAACACTGTCCCATCTTGTATTCGTGTGTTCTTTCTCTTTCCTTTGAGCTGTTTTAGAGATTCTCAGAAACAAGTGCTGTTTCCATTGTTTCTGCTGCCACAAGGCACACTGAATCCCTTAAGTGTTTTAAAGAAGTGAAAACAGAGGTGCCTGTGTGACTCAGTTGACTGAACATCTGACTCTTGATTTTGGCTTGGGTCATGATTCCGGGGTTGTGGGATCGAGCCCTGTGTCAGGCTCTGAACTGAGCGTGGAGCCTGCTTAAGATTCTCTCTCTCTCTCTCTCTCTCTCTCTCTCTCTCTCTCTCTCTCTCTCCCTCCCTCCCTCCCTCTCTCTCTCTCTCTCTCTCCCCCTCTCTTCCTCTCCCTCTCTCCCCCTCTCCCCCTTTCCCCTTGCGTTCTCTCTTTCTCTCTCTAAAAGAAAAAAGGTGAAAACAACTAAGATATCTGATGTGGTTGTAAAGTTACTCAAATAACTGTTACTTTCATTTGGTAAATATGTATCTCTAAAGTTTACCTTTTTGGTGGAGACTTTTGGGGCATTGGGTCCTAGGTCTAGTAAGTAGCTAATCTGGATTTACAGTTTCTATCCTGTGTTGGCAGTGCTCTTTCTTGCCTATTTCCCAAAACCTTTTTTCTGATCTCACTCTGTAGACCCCATCTTTACCATTCCTTGAGACATAACTGATATCTCTTTGAATTCTTGAAGATTCTCTTTCTCTTTCTAGGTTGCTTCTCTTTATCTCTTTTATTTCTTTGGCACTGGTCAACTGTTAAGGCTAATTCTAAGCTCTGGTTCTAGTGCTCTGTTTCTTCTTCTCCTCCTTCTTCTTTTTTTAAAGTTTTTAAAATTTATTTATTTTGAGAGAGACAGAGACAGAACAAGTTAAGGAGGGGCAGAGAGAGAGAGAAAGAGAGAGAGAATCCTAGCAGGCTCCATGGTGCCAGCACAGGGCCTGACGAGGGACTCAAACCCACAAAACTGTGAAATCATGACCTTAGCTGAAATCAAAAGGCAGGTACTTAATCAACTGAGCCACCCAGGTTTCTTCTCTTCTAAGGACATATCTAACCTAGATTTCACTTTAAGACAAATGGCTTGACTAGTGTCATTATTTCCTATAAAACAGAATCGTTTCTACTCCATCCAGTGGCTAAATACAACATCTAATATCTTCCTTTTTTAAACCATTCTTTAAGCCATTTAGAAAACAGAGATGACTCTCAGGCTCTGAGTTCAGTGATCAAATCTTTCTTGGTGTAAGTTAATAGTTTGTTGTGCTTATCCAGAATTCTTTGATGGCTCTTTAATTAGGTGTATCCCACTCCTGAGGGTAGTCTTCTAGAATTACAAGACTGCAATTTACAATTTAAAAATAATGGATGTATGGAATAAGCATAAATGAGCTTTGAATTTAAATGAGATTACCTGGGTTGATATTTAAGCTTCTATTTATTAATAAGTGTGTGACCTTAGGCAAGTTACCTAACATCTCTGAGCTTTAGTTTGTTCATCTCTAAGTATAAAGTAATACTTGCTAGTCTTCAGGAGTTATCATAGGGCTCAAATGAAAGAACAGGATTTCACAGTCTAACATGGTCCAAGTTCTCATACCGTGTTTTTTCTACTAATTCCAACTCTAATCCATATTTCTTTCAAAACTTTTTCTTCAGAAGCCATTTATTCACAACTCCTTTAACATAATGCACATTTATGTTGATGCTTTGCCACTTGGGAATGTTTATATTTTATATTTTAAATTTTATTCTAGTTGTAAAACAATACTAATTTCCTTCTAATAAATTTACATGTCCCATTAGTTGTTGTGAAATAATAATGGGTACTAATTAATTAATTCTTGGTTTTGGGGGGTTTAAAATTTTTGCAGAAAGTTTTGAGAAGATAAGAAAGTATAAAAAAAAGTCATCCATATTGGTACCATCTGGTAGATCTGATGTTAACATTTTGATATATCTCTTCAGTGTTTTTTTCAATGCATTCTTTAGCAAGATTGACATCAGGGTAGATATATTCCTTTGCTATCTTTTCTTTGAAATGTGACAAGATATTATGAACATTTTTAAATGCTGTTAAATAATTTTTTAACATGATTTTTGCATGATTCCATGAGGTACTATTTTGTCATTGTAATCGATTTATTTAACTAATCTACTATTTGATAATTATATCATTTCCAACTTTTTGACAACAATAGTTATTATTCATTAAATACATTATCATTCTGGTAGAGAAATGTATTACTTTCATTCCCATTTTACTAAGGAAAGAGTAGAGGCTTTTAAAGACTAGTAGTCCATGATCAAGTGAGTTACAGAGCTGAGATGCAAACCCTCTGTCTGCTCCTTCCTAAAGGGGTCCGTATACTACCCCTTATGACTGACTGCTTGGTTTCCTATTAAATGAAATTCAGGCAGCAGGGTGGATTGGTGAGTGGGAAGACAAAGAGAAGGAAAGAGAGAGTTGCTATAAAAAAAAGCCCCAAGGGAACTTCTGCTAATGTGTCATGGGCTTTGTGGAGTTGGTCCCTAAGGGGTTCAGCTTTTATCAGTACAAGCATTGAAGAAGCATTGAGTATACGCCCACTAATGCAAACCTTAGATCATTACAAAAAAGAACTTGGCCGATTATTATAAGAATGAACCGATACAAGGCAGGACATTATTGATAGCTAACTTATTATATTTTCATTTATTCTTAACATTCATTATTATGTACCTGGGCTATATTAAAAATACAGAAAAGTGTAAATTTTGACTTTGAGTTTTTATAGTTAAACTGGCTTCTTATAGTTAGGTTATGCTCTTAAATAAAAACATGACACCATCATATTCAGAATTTTCCTTAAAATAACTTTGAGATCATTTAACCTGGAAGTTTGTACACAGAAACTTAACCATTTTAAAATATTGTATTGTTATTCTGCTCACATATGACACCATACACTGATTTCAAATATATATTCACTGACGTATGTACACTGTATTTATAGCTGAATTCAGCAGTCATGAATAATTTTGGTAGACAGTGAAAAAGCACAGAGCTGACTATGTCTTATAGAGCTTACAATTGCAAATTAATCTAGCATATTTCTCTGAAATACTTGAATATATGGTAAAAGTGCTTTGCAATATAGTTTTGACACAGATACAGTAATAGTACTTTCTCCTTACAGCCCTGTGTCAATCACCCTTGTGCCAAATTGACCTTGGAAATCTATTATATTGAAGTAGATAATTATATTCTTGATCGTTTAAATGAAATAGAAATAAAGGACTGGTCTAGTGGACTCTGAATCCCTTTTTGTTTCAAGAGTCCAGCTCTTTTAGAATCTCATCATTCTGTGTTTTTTTGCATATTACTGACAGGACATACATTATTCTCCTGTCATTGTTAGAACTGCTTGAACAAACAAAAGAATGTTTTCAATTATCAAACTCAGGTTTCCTTGGAGATACCATCTTTTCCCACACCATGTTTAGGAGCCAGATGTCTTTCAGCCAGTTAGGGGCAAGTTTGACTAACTATTCCTTACAAAGATTTGGAAATGCTATTATAGCATGATGAATGAGGAACTGAAAGAAGGGGGACCATGCCGCTTGTAGATTTTAAGTTTAAATGATGGGTTGACAAAGCAAGGTCTCTAGTGCCTACTGGCCAGAATGCAACTAATCTCATTACTATTGGCACTTTTGAGCACTAAGAATGTTATTTCCAATTTATAATTACTTATTCAGGGAATTAAAAAAATCCTAAACATTAATGTTTGTGAGCACATTTATTTTAAAAGATGCTAGCTTGTAGCAATGTTGAAATACGTTTTGGAAAACTTTTTGGCATACAAAACAGCATATTTAAAATGTTCCCCAATAAATTCCTAGAGTAGTCAAATTTGTAGAGACAGAACGTGTAATGGTGGTTGTGAGGGCCTGGGAGGAGAGGGAGATGAGGAGTTAATGCTTAATGGGTAGTTGAAGAAGATGAAAGAGTTTGAAAGAGTTCGGGAGATGGATGGTGGCCATGGTGGCACAACAGTGTGAGTTACTGTGCTGCAGAACCATACACTTAGAAACAGTGCAGGTGGTAAAATTTATGCTATGAATTTTATTACTACAATAAGAAATGTTTCTTGTTTAAATGTTTTTATTCACTAGGGCAAAATTATTAGAAAGTGAAGCAGTGAATGAGAACCTTCGAAAAAACTTGACGAGAGCCACAGCGAGATCACCGTATTTCAGTGGATCATCAGCTTTCTCTCCTACTGTGTTGTCCTCAGACAAAGAGACCATTGAAATTATAGATCTAGCTAAGAAAGATTTAGAGAAGCTGAAAAGGAAAGAAAAGAGGAAGAAGAAAAGGTAGTGTTATAAAATCACTGTTATATGAATCCCTGTTTTTCTTACTTTACAGAATATCTTAATTTGCAATTACAGTGAGTATACATAGTTTCACAGTATATTAATGAAAGAAATGTCATTTAAATTAGCTGACAATTGCAATGATATACTTTTAATTGTTTATCTCTACTTGTACGTAAGAAAAATAAGTTTAATTATAATAATATGGTAGATTTTTAGACTATGACAAGGTAAAATTTCTATTAGAAATTTTTTTATTGTTTTTGAAATAGCTGCTTCTGCATTCCACTCATCTTTACTGCAAAGCTTGTTCTACCATTACAACTCACTGTTTTCATTTCTTTCTCATTTTCTAATGCAATTAAGTAGTCTCCTGGATATAATCTGATTCCTGTCTAGATTAGTTTAACTAAAGGCTAAACTAATCCATCAGACTGTCATTTAATGTCATTTGGTCTCTTCAGTATTTTCTGCAGGGCTTCTAAGTTGATTATGTCAAAGTTATTTATGCTATTTTAGGCTTTTTGAATCTTTCAGCAAGGAGTCACTCAGCTTTTCACCACTGTTCTAAGCTTTCTTTTCCTTGCATCCTGATAATATCTTCCTCTGAAACCAACTGGGTGCAAAGAAGAGGAAAATAAAAATTTGACCACTTGTAATGTGTGGGTGGTTAAATAGTCACAAATTCTTTATGTGTCTACATACTGATTCTGTGGTGCAGTCACATTACCTGCTAAACATATTTTGGATATGCCAGTCAAATTAATTTTAAGCATTTTTGGCTAGATATTCAAAAGTGGGCACAGCTATCAAATGGTTTGTTACAAGAGGCTTGCTTTGTAGAATTATTATTGACATTTAAACTGCTTTGCTCAGTCTACTTAGAAATTTTTTAGGCAACCAGGCATTTCTTCCTTGAACAGTCAGTTGACTAAAGTAATTGGAGGTTTAAATTTTTCAAATTAATTCTGCTGTGGTGTCCTTGAGTTAAAAAGGAATGATTTGAATAATGAAAACAAGGAGTTACACATTTATGGTTAGGAGGCATTGCAACTGAATTTGCATTCTTAAGATACTAATGTCTTAATAGGTGTTTTTCATGGATGACTGATTATGGCAGCATTAAGATACATAATGATTAGCTTTAATGCAAGGCTGTTAAAAACAAAACCGTGATCACAGAATTATATGATCCAACATGCTGCTTGAGTGAAAATGGGGCTTTTGCTTATGACTTACTATTTTCTTGTATAATTCAGTTTTATAGTTGGTCAAAATATCAAATGGTTCGATTTGTTTTTAAAGGTCTTGGTGGTTTGTGTTCATAAATAGTAACTATAAGCAAGGTCTGTTTCTCAAGGTCATGAGCTGATTCTGCTCTTTTGTTTTGAGGTAAATTTAGAGATGTTACCATAATCACCTGTTTGGTATGAATAATGAAAAATAGGGATCCCAATAGAAACCTAGGTTGTTTTTGACATGTTTATAGTGATCATAGGTATCCTAAAATAATACTTCTGATAGAGGTTATCTTTGTGACAGTGCAGGGCAGTAAGCATTTTGATTATAGTACTGGAAGAAAAACATTTTATTATTAAGACTTGTCCCTGTTGCTTTTAAGATAAAAAAATTAAACAGCTATTATTTCAAATTGAAAAATTGATAATTTCAGTGATTATGGTAGATGTAGTAATTATTATGATAAAACTAATAGCAGATATTATTGCTAAGAAGACCTCATCGAACAAATGTATTTAAACATAAGAACCCAAGTGAAAAAATAAGTAATTTTTTAACAAAAAGTGATATGAGATTAGAAAATTTTTGATGGGGAAAAAATTAAACTGGATAAAGTAAATTTAGAGGTAGTGCCTTAATTACCTGTGGGGGGAAAAATGAGTGATAGCTTAGAATGAGAAAAACAAATTAGTAACTCATAATATGATACTTCAGAAAAGGCTTCATAAAGCATTTTCATATACATGCTATAATGTGTCTTTGTAGAACTAAAACCTGCATAATGTAGTATGAACCTAGAAAGGAAAAATTTTCTTGCATACCATAAACTGTGTGAAAGCCTTTAGAACCAATTTATGCATTTATATTTATATATATTTATATCCATATAGTAAATTTAATAGTTTTTCTTACCACACTCCATTCAAACCTTGTTGTGGATTTAAACATGAAAATGAATACTGTTTTACTTAGCTTGATTGAAGCATTTCGTTCATCATTGTTAACTTTGCTGTAGATCCCAATAACTTTTAGGTTGCACGTAATGTAAATTCCTATTTTTAAAATGTAGGCAAGCTGTCATTTTAGCTAAAGGGTTTGCTACAGGTTGAAACAAACAAATAATAAACAAAGAGTTCCAGAAGTATTTAGAATGACTGCAGCTTTACTGAAGTTAGTGTTTAGTCTTCTATAGGAATTCCTTGGAGACAATAGTTCCTGTAGGTATATTGATTCTGATTGTGTTGTTTTACATCCCTCATATTTATTTTGTTCATCAGAGAGAGCATTGTAAAATTTGGGTTGTGCCTCAACCCTACGTACAGATTAAGTTCATTTAAAAGATTCTTTGGAATTTGGGACTAATTTTTCTCAGAAAATGTTATGATGACTCACATAAAGTGATTTTTACCCATGTTGTAGTGTGGTAAGAGCAATTCAGAAGGGAAGAGGAAAAGGAAAAAAATGGAAAAGAAACTTTCTCTCCTTTCATGGATGTAGGCAACCTTTGGAGGAAAAGTGTGAATTTGTGCCTTAGCATCCTTTTTATTCCATCTGCTGACCCCCTGTGTCCTTATGCTACCTGCCTTGCTCCAGTCAGCTCTCATGTAATTCTACTTCACTCCAAATGAACTATTTCCAATTCCAAACCTATCTACTTCCTTCTCTCCTCCCCTTAAATTTACACTTGGTAGCAAAGCCATCTGACTAAAGGCATCCGTGCCAGTGGAGTGACTTATAACCAATAAGCCTCTTTTTAAGGATGTTTGTAATTTTGAAAGAGGAACCATTAATTCAAATACTGAGATTTTGGACAGCAACCTCATGAAGGAAAAAAAAAAAAGATCGAGTTATGTAGGGAAGATTTTACCCTCTTTTAGCTGAGAGTTTCCAGGATCTATCTGGGGATTCACTTACGGCTTCAGATTTCCTACGCTGTCCTCATTCTCATAGCTGCTTTCTTTCCTCCCCACTAAAGCCACAAATTATTTAGAAGCTCCATTTCTTTTAATTTACTGTGTTTTTTATTTGTCAGTTTTTGGTTGTAGTGACTATGGGGCCTCTAATAAAAGTTAAGTGTTGGTAGGAAGAGTGGTAGCTGGGTTATTTTTATGTCAGAAACTGCATTTATGTTCAAGGAGGATGTCATAAGTCCCGTTTTACATGAAAGTTTAACTTTCTTCTGCATCAAAGTCTTTATCAAATCTACAACTAGCTAATATCTGGAGGTTTAAGGTTTATTCTTCTACCTGTCTGTGCATATTTTGTATTGAGCTATAGAATCATCCATATGTATAGATAAGGGAGTGTAACAAAATCAGGTAAATAATTGAAGAGACTGTATTACCTATTTTTCAGTAACATAAAAGTTAAAATTGTTGGCAAGGTTTGTCATTCTCTCTCCTCTTTTTTTAAATGTTTACTTATTTTTGAGAGAGAGACACACACACAAAGCATGAGCAGAGGAGGAGCAGAGAGAGAGGGAGACACAAAATCTGAATAGGCTCCAGGCTCTGAGCTGTCAGCACAGAGCCCAACACGGGGCTCCACCCACGAACCATGAGGTTGTGACCTGAGCCGAAGTCGGACACTTAACCGACCAAGCCACCAAGGTACCCCTCTCTCTCCTCTTTATGGAAGAAACAGCCCTTCTCCATGTGATGGAATGAAATGAAGTAAAAACTCCTTTAAATTATGGAGAAATATCAGATTATTATTTTTCTGCCCCTCCACTGTCTTTTGAACGATTTGTCACAATGTTCTTCCAGGTAACAATTGAAAAGGCATCCAAAGTTTATCTACTTATTAGCTCATGTCATCCATACATTTTAATACAGTCCTCTTGTGTAAGGTAAGCAAAAATTCTGCATATTAAACACAGGAAGTTTAAGCTCTTTGCCAGGAAACCATATCCTTTGAGCCACAGTGGCTCATTTTCATCAATATAAGACTAGATTAGGCATTATTCCCCCCATGTTTTTGGATATCTAGCTTTAAATGACTTGAATTATAAAAAAACTTTACTAATTCATCAGACTGCATTATCCTTGTGTTTAGTGGTGTCAGGTTGAAACTCTAGAAACACATAGATTTCTTAGGTGATGGCTTTATTTTCCTTTTTCTATCCATTATACTGGAACTTTTGATCCCTATTGAATATCACTCTAGAATTTTTTCCCAGAAAGATTGCTAGTCTCTTCTTATAATAGCAGTATATAAGTTGATTGTGAAAACCAATCGCAGGTGCAGGCACATGAAAATAACTGGCTTGATGAAATAATTTATACTTAAGACTCAGTCTTTTCATTTAAAAATATTGATGATTCTGAAAAATATATTTGGAATTCTGGTGAGAAGTGTGCTATATCAAGATTGCTATGTGCTTAATCAGAGCCTAGCACATCTATCTTTTTGTTTATATGACAAATATTGGTATTCAGTACATTCCATTGAGTAAAGACCCCCAATTCTGTGTATTGGGTATTGTTTAAATTATATTTCAAAGGTTCTAAGTACATAGTTATAATTTTTCTTATACTTTTCTGATTGAGAAAGAATCTTACAAATGGAAAGTACTGCATTCCCCATTTTATTGCCACCTTTGCCTTAGTCCTTTTGATAGTTTCTAATTATTAGTACAGTGATATGACATTTTATTTTCATTTAATAAAATTACAGTTTTCACTGACATCATAACAACCATATTCATTTGACTGTAACACCATTTCATATATAATTTTGAAATAGAAATTTTTTTTTTAGATTTAGTGATGTTCACGTGTAGTATATTAAAAATAGAAAAGAAGTTTTAAACGTAGTTTTCTAGTATGTAGCATTAATGGTATTTTCATATTATGGTAGAAAGGCATTACTTTTTGACGTTCTTTTAATGATGCCATGAAAAAGTCTTCTGTGAAGATTTAAAAGGAAGAGGATATCATTGAAAGTAGGCTTTTGGGGGGAAGCTGAGAAAATCGATCCATTTTAAAAAGATTTAAAAAAGCAATGGCATCCAAACACTCTCAATACTTACCAAGTTATATAAACTGAGACTATGCATTTAATTGCTGAATAGCTTCAACTGATAGTCTATATATTCTTCTTAGATATAATGCTGCTTGTTTTTCTACTTACTTTTTATTCATTCAAAATGTATTGCCTTTTTACTGTGTATTGTCCTTTGATGATATCTTTTAAAATTTATTTTAAAGTCTTCAAGCTCATGTATCATTTTTACCTTCTTACCACTTTCGCTTTTTACTGTCTGGTTTGTCCTTCATTGGCTTGGCCTTCCAATACTGTGCCTCGTGATTTTGAAGGCTACAGAAACTTGAGGAAAGCAATCGAGAAGAAAGAAGGTTGGAATATTTCCCAGGTTTTTTATTAAAATGTCATTTAAATACTTAGTTGCCATTCACAAGGAAATGTGTTATAGAATTATAGATTGTTTCAGACTAGATTAGCTTGGTGCTCCTAAAATTAATGATGATTTTATAAAATTGACAAATACACCAAATGTATTTTTAAAAACAGCTTTTTAAGAATAAAACCCTCACAAGTTACATGGATTAAAATTCAGACAATTTCATGTGATTTCAGAATAAATTATCCTAATTATGATAGTGCTTAATGACTTACCTTTTTTAGGTTAAAAATGATGCCCCCCAAAACTCACCATTGACTTTCAGAATGTATCTTCCAGAAACTTGTGAGCAGACTGGGAACTTTTAATTGGGTGGGAATTGAGATTTTGTTGCAGCCCATGCTAAGTCACAGGTGGATTTTTCTCTCCCTCTTTCTTATTTTGTATAATATTTGTATATACAAATGTATTTGTATATACAAATATAGATGTATTTGTATATATGAATATTTGTAATATTTGTTGTTGGAAAACAACATTAAATGGCAACAAAGCAAAAGGAAACTATGGCATTACTACAGATAAGCTATCTAAGACATTCTTAAGTTGAATTATTAAAACAAGTTTGCTTTTAATATGTATTTGAGGTGAGTGTCAAAATGAGATATTTTCTTTTCTCATTTAAGTTTGAGCAAAATTTAGACGCACATTTCTGAACTTCTTATATAATAAAAATTTGCATTTTAGTCATTCAGAATTATAGTTATTTAAACCAGGATCAAGTAGTATTTTACTTATCATAACTTCTCTTCATAGATTTTTCTGAATAAACCTCCAGATTATATAATCAAAATGATTAAGAAAATAATATTTAAATATTTTAGAAGCACCAGTTTAGAAATTTCATCTCTTACTTAAAATAAGCTGTTTGAGAACTTTTACTATGTAATCATCAGTTATAGTAATATCTTATTTTAAATATGAAAACTTAAAAATTATATTTTATTGAAATTATTTAATAGTTTACATCCCACAATTATATTCCACATATTATATAGTATTCAACAATACCTATAATTTATTCTATAATTCTATAACTTATTTAAAGTATTTAATAATGAGAATATAACTCTAATTATAAGTTGTACTAGAACTCAACTAATTAGTATATTTAGAACATTATATTTGTCATTAGAATTAGATCATGGCATTAAAAATGTGAGATTTCTTCTCTTTCAGAAGGTCAAAATAAAATACATGGTTAAAGTATATAGAAGGAGTCTTCCGCCTTAAGATATTCAAGTCCTTTAAGTGTCTTTAGTGAGTAAAGTTTCTTTCAAAGTTTTATATCGTCCTTAAAGGATAGCAAAAACAGAGCAGTTTTGTGCTCTAGGATAGGGCTTTTCGAACATGAATATACATACAAATCACTTGGCTGGTTTGATAAAATGAAGATTCTGATTCAGTTAAAACTAAACTAAAGCCTGAGATTTTGCTTATCTAATAATCTTCTCAGTGATGCCAATACTTCCCTGAACTTGAAGCATAAGATTCTAGAATACTGACCTGCAGTCAAGACACTGGTTTTAGTCCCCTTGAGTGGATTAATTTCCCCACAACACAGCTTTTTAGGTTGTCAACAAAACTGTTGACATTTGTTGTCAAATGTTAAAGAGACTAAACCACATGATCACTAGTGTTCCTTCCAACTCCAAGATTCTGATTCTGTGTAACATGCAAACTTAAATTTATCTTTCATTGCTGGTTAGATAGTTACTTTAGATATCAGTTTGTCTCACTTTATTGAAGAAAACTTGAATATTTGTGGTGCAATAATTACAAAGCATCAACTTATATTTTAAAAGCTTAAGCCTTAAGTGGTATATAAAGGTAAATTAATAATGTAAAGTTATAACTCCTGATCTTTCTGTATCAGAATTGGTATGAATAGCTTATAATGTATGAGTTAACTTGAAATATAAGTGAAAAGTAACATTTGCTGGACACTAGTGACTTGGAGAAAATAGGAGGGTTAGAATAAAGTGGTTATCTAGCTATAAGCCTAAACCTGAGTAAAAGAGAATTTGGGTTGCAGTTTATGTAATGAAGTGGCTACCAATAACAAAAATCGTGTGCTGCAACAGTTACAGGTGAGTAAGGAAGGCTGCATAGGGGAGAGACTGGGGAATGCTGATAAGAAAGGTCTTTCCAAACACATTCTCCTGTCCTGGCCTTAACCTTAACTTCAAGTATAGTCTGAGTACATGGTACTGTCCTTTGAATGGGATGATGGATGAAAGGGAGTTTCCTTCTAGATTTTCAGTTGGAACTGCATGATAGAAAATCAACAGTCCTAGTATAATACAAGTGATGTAAGAGTCGTTCCATATCATCAGCATTTTTCTCTAGCAAAATGATTTAACAACATTCATGGAACCTGTTATAGTTTACTTGATTTCTTTCCAGCTAAGATTGTTTTATTGAAATTTTTACTGGTAGTTCCTTCTCACTCTAGTGACATGCTGTCTTCTATGTATCTTTATGCATCTTTCAGTTTATGCCATCAGACTCACATAATTAGTGCATGAGATACACAGAAGTGACAAACAGAAGTTCTCATGTAGAGTCATAGAGATTAATATATTTAACAAACACTTACTGCACATTTATTATGTGCATCCCTTGGGTATGGGGGACATAATGCTGAGTCAAACAGAGATGATCCCTGCCCTCACAAGGCCCACAGTTTAGTGGGGAAGATAGAAATTAAAGAAGTAATCACATAAAAAAACATAAATTAAGAACTCTGAAAAGTGCTTACAAAGGAAAGTATTTGTCTTACTCTGAATACAAAAGTATCTGTGAGAATTCAGACCTAGGGTTAAACATTACAGTTTAATAATAACATAGCTTAAATAAGATTAAACTTTTAGCCTAGAAGCTAAAAACAAGTCCAGGTATTAGGGCAGTTTTTTAGTGTAGCAGAATATCTGAAAGAAATGATAGTGGTTCCAAAGTTATTTTGATACAGTTTTTAAGCTGTTTCAAGGGGAATTTTATTGGGACAATATTGCCTTTTGAGCATTTTTTTAGTCTTGATTTAAAAATTTTACAGTAGCACAAGAAGAAATCTTTCATGTATATATTTACTTCAAGTTTACTTTCTTAGTATTATTTAGTTTGATTAAATGTGTGAGTCTAGCAAACAGAAATGTAACTTCTATGTATAATTGACCATGGTTGCTAGGCCATAAAAGAGTGAGTTAAGTGTGAAAAACTTTGCTCACTGTAGTGTGCACTGTCTTCTTAGGGCCACCAGGGCTGAGTTAGTTTAGCTATAAACATCACCTAACGTCAGTATGTAGTTAGAGCTGTTTAGTACCAGAAGACTGAGGAAGAGGCTTCCATTTGTATGGCCAATTTTGTGGCAGACCCTGGTATTTCCTAGTCAGTCAAAGGTTAGGCTGAACTTCAGACAGTTTTGATGTGCAAAGACCCATTTTGGTGAGAACATTTTAAGAAAAGTCCTGTGCTGTAGATATGGCATATGAAAAAAGAGCCTGTGCCATTACTAGCGGATGCAGCCAGTGTAGACAAACTTTGGTGCACAGATTTATTCTGAATCTTTAAATTTATTCTTAAATGTATCAGGTCACCAATAAAAATGCTGCTTCTGTATCTTTGTATTTAGATGGGAAAAGTCATATATTTAGATGAGAAAAGCAAAATATTTGTTTTGATTTCCTTTGAATTTAAATCATCTACCTTCTAATTAATTGACTTACTGTGACTAGTTCTTAGCGGTCTCCTCAGATCTCATACTCTAGGGGATAATCTATTCCTCAGTGTTTCTAGAAAATGATCTTTTTCCCAATGATAAGTCACTATGGCTGGAATGGCAATTTCTACTTTCCTCTGAAACATCAGACATAACTTTGCTCAAATGATAAACTCTTAGTTTATTTCCAAAAGTAATTGATGGTTTTTAAAATCTGGGAGACAAAAGTGAACACCTTTCCTCTCTACTTAAATACTGTATCTTTTTGTTCCTCTTTTTTTTTTTAAGTGTGGCTGGTAAAGAGGATAATGCAGATACTGACCAAGAGAAGAAAGAAGAAAAGGGTATTACAGAAAGAGAGAACAATGAATTAGAGGTGGTAAGTATGAAAGAATGAACTTATAAATTTCAGTCCTTGAATTTAGCTTATTTATGGTTGCCGATAGCTACTAATTTATATGTAGAAAAGGGAAATAGTTATCATGCATCCATTTTAAACTATTTGCTTAAGGATTTCTTTTCTTCAGAAATGTGAGCCAAAAATACTGGCGACTTTCAATTTTGTGCAATGTGAAAGCATTGTGTGTGTGTGGATAGAATACTGTGAGAGAGAAAACACTATTTTATTTAAGACAAATTATGTAATACCCTTACAAGTGTGAAATGATTTTTGAAGTACGGAAAGGTGAAATTTGTATACTTCTGTATCTCGTACTCTGGCAATCTAATGAGGTAATCAGTTTGTTTTGCTGATATTGGACTATTAATAGTCACAAATCACATTTTAGGAAGAAAGTCAAGAAGTGAGTGATCATGAGGAGGAAGAGGAAGAGGAGGAGGAAGAAGAAGATGACATTGAAGGGGGTGAAAGCTCTGATGAATCAGATTCCGAATCAGATGAAAAAGGTACTTGCTGTCTAGTACAAGGACAAAGATTCATTTGGGGAATATGTTTAAAATTTGGGGAGAGAACATTCTCCATTTCCTTCTTGATGAAGGCAGCTTTTACAACTGCCAACCTGTGTATCCCCTTCCAGCCTCATGTTTCTGCCCTTACTGGATTTAGTCACTATGTGATTTCCATTCTTATTTAGTACAAATAGTATCTGTTGTCACTGCTTAGTGTGAACGCTGTTAATTTACCACCTTTTCGTAGTTTTGGGGTTACCTAGGATGTTCTCCTTCTAGCTGCGAAGTGAATGCCTGGATGTAGATGCTCGTTTTCATGCTCTTGCTCAAAAGCTGGAATTATGATATTGTTGCCTACTGCAGTATGTTTATTTTCTTCCTTTATAAATAGCCAATTATCAAGCAGACTTAGCAAACATTACCTGTGAAATTGCAATCAAGCAAAAACTGATTGATGAACTAGAAAACAGCCAGAAAAGACTGCAGACACTGAAAAAGCAGTATGAAGAGAAGCTAATGATGCTGCAGCATAAGATTCGGGACACTCAGTTGGAGAGAGACCAGGTGCTCCAGAATTTAGGTAAGAATTACATTTAATTCTAATTAAGGTTCCCATTAAATTGCCAAAATGGGTGTTTATCATTGCTTCCCTTAGAAGAAAGACATTACATTAGCGGCCACATTAAATATGAGTTTGTGTCATGTTAAATATTGCCTATTTTTTTTCATTTTGATACCTATTTAGGCTATTTAATTATTTTGTCCAAAGTTGTGGCTGATTGTTTTACTGTCTTAATGCTGGAAACATTTATTAAATTAAAAAAAAAAAAACTGTTAAACAAGTTGAGAGTAGATAATAAAACAGAGAGTAATTCAAAGATACCCTGGCTTCTTGAAGTTTGTGTTTGGGAGGTAGTTTTTCTCTAAGGTCATAAGTTATAAATCTGTGATGTGAAAAATCTGTGTCTCACAGAAACAAATGCAAATATCCTTTGGTCATTTAGGCTCAGTGGAGTCTTATTCAGAAGAAAAGGCAAAAAAAGTTAGGTCTGAATATGAAAAGAAACTTCAAGCCATGAATAAAGAACTGCAAAGACTTCAGACAGCTCAGAAAGAGCATGCAAGGTTGCTTAAAAACCAGTCTCAATATGAAAAGCAATTGAAGAAATTGCAGCAGGATGTGATGGAAATGAAAAAAACAAAGGTACTGACTGTATTTTGCATTAAAATCTGATGTTGAGGATATGTGTTTCAGTTGGGACAAAAAAATTATTGTGATTCTTTCCATATTCAATAAAAGGGTAACCGAGTCTTACAAATGATGTACTTCCTTTTGGCAATTAGAAGTTGCTTCCTGCACTCATCCATTATCAAAACCTTTCTTCAGAGTAGGTGAAAATCATGTGGTTGAAAATAGGGCTTCTTTTGACTCTGATGGATATCTCTCCTCCTGAAACATGTAAAATATTTCAAACATGAAAAAAATCATTAAAAATTACATAATGAACACTATATACACTATCTTAAACACTACAGTTATATGGAAAATCTATGTATTCCTTTTTGATCATCTTCTTTCCTGAAGAGGTAACAACTATCTTGAATTTAGTGTTTATCATTCCCATGCATAGAAGAATGCACATCATCTTCTCTTAACAAAACAGAGTATGTGAATTCTGATCTGTTATCTGTTTTTTCTGTGGGGTGAATTTTTCTTATTAACATTCGGTGTGAAAATCAGCAAATGTGAAAATGATTTAGGAAGTTTTAGATTCTTATGTTGTGTCTTTGCTGAGGACAACAATAGCTAAAATTATTAGGTGCTTACAATATGCCAAGCATTATTATAAGCACTCTTCAGGTATTACTTGTTAAATTCTCATAATAGTATAATGCCACAGAACTGTTATTTTATATATATATTTTTTATATATGAGAAAATGAAAACCTAGGGAGGTAAAGTAATTTGTTCAAGGTCACACAGCTACTGGTAATAAGTACCAAAAATTCATTCAAGGTATAGAACAATTGAACATTTATATAAAAAGCATAGAGCACTAAGCAATTTGATAGGAATGTATTAGAAAAGTTATTAGAAAAAGAAATGTACTAATCCCACAAAAATTAGAATTGACCATTTAAAATGTGCAACAAAAGTCCACTTGTCTCTGTTAAGTATTCGGAATTCTAACTGCTTGCTTCCATTAGTTTAATGAATATTGTGATAGGGTAACTCCAATAGATGTGTTTACCTAATTTTTTTAGGTTCGACTAATGAAACAAATGAAAGAAGAACAAGAAAAAGCCAGATTGACAGAGTCTAGGAGAAACAGAGAGATTGCTCAATTGAAAAAAGATCAACGTAAAAGAGATGTGAGTGGACTTTAACTTTCAGTTATATACAAATCTTGTACATTGAACAAGCTTGTTTAGTAAATGGAAGAAAATTTTCTTATAACTTTAACTATTAAATGCAGGTTAAGGACAATAAGCATACGGACAATAAGTATGCATTAATTTAGTAATATGGCAGTTATTATATGGATTATAGTGATTCAATATACAAGCTTATGAAAAACAATATAATGTTATTATAAATTTTGTTAGAGGCTTATTTCCTAGATGATGAGATAGGAGAAAATGGCAAAGATATAATTGGTTATCTCTAGGGAAATCAGGTAACTACTTATAGTATTGTATAAGGTAGTGATTTTAGGATGGTTCCAAAGACAGTTTCACCTAGAGAGTCTTAGAGATGTTCCTGAATAATAACCCAGTTTCACTAGAGGTGGCTTTAATAAGAGCGCAAAAGTTTTCATATTCTTTCACTCAAGAATCCTGCTTCTTCCATGAACTCAGACTAAGAAAATAATCTAAAATAAGAAAAATTGTTATGTATTAAAATCTTTAATCTAGAGTAATTTGTAATAGTGAAAAACGTAAAAACAACCAAGATACTTGACAGTATGGAGAATAGTTAAATAAATTATAGCCCATCTCATTTAATAGGTTATTATTCATCTATTGAAGATTAGGATTTGGAGACTGCATAGTAAAATGAAAAATGACTGTGATTTAACATTAAGCATAAAGTAGCATTTCATATATGCATGCTTGATTAAATGAGGGGAAAATTTTAAGGATATATACCAGCATGCTAACTGTAGCTGTGTTAAGATTTTAAGTTACAGCCTATTTGTTTTTTATTCTTTCTAAATTTTGGCAATATGGTTATTTCTTTTTTTTTTTTTAATGTGTATTTATTTAGAGAGAGAGCATGAGCACAGTGGGGTAAGAGAGAGCATGAGCACAGAGAAAGAGAGGGAGAGAGAGAATCTCAAGCAGGCTCCACACTGTCAGCATAGAGCCCAACATATGACTCAATCTCATGAACCATGAGATCATGACCTGAGCCAAAATCAAGAGTCAGAGGCACCCCAGAAATTTGGTGTTTTCATTTATGGTGGTTCTTTTTTTTTTTTCCTCAGAAGAAGAGGCCACCGTGGTCTTTTCTCCATTGTTGGTTAGGTTTCAGCTTCTGTTCCTTTTTTCTTGCTCAACTTTTTCTAAGTCCTCCCTGGAGAAAATCTGAGCATACAGCATATTTTAGAAAATAGAAACCTACTTTGGGAAATAAAAAGAAAACTTAAGGAGATAGAAGAAAGTAATGACAGAGAAAAGTAGATATTTTCACAAGATGACTTCTGTATTAAGGCTATATTTCTTTTTTTTTTCCTATTAAAAAATTGGCATATATTCGTGAGCCATAAAGTTTGCTCTTTTAAACTATACAATTCAAGGTTTTAATATATTCACAGAATTGTGCAACAATCATTACCATCTTATTCCAGAATATTTTTTATCAGTCCAAAAAGTAACTCCATATCCATTAGCAGTCACTCCCTATTCTTCCGTCTTCCTGGCCCTGACAGCCATTCTGGTATACTTTCTGTCTCCATGGATTTGCCCATTGTAAATGGAATATATGATATATATAGCTTTTTGTGTTTGGTTTCTTTCATTTAGCATGACGTTTTCAAGGTTCATCCATGTTATTACATGTATTGGTAGTTCATTCCTTTTTATGACTGTATGGATAGAGCACATTTTGTTTTTGCATTCCTTAGTTGGTGGATATTTGGGTTATTTCCACTTTTTGGCTATTTATTTTTAAAGTTTTTATTCCAATTCTGGTTATTTAACATACAGTGTAATATTAGTTTCAGGTATACAGTATAGTGATTCGACACCTTCATATGATACTCAGTGCTCATCAAGTGCATTCCTTAATCCTTGTCGGCCCCTTCAGTCCCTTCAGCCTATTTCAGCCCCTTTCCCCAACTCTCCTCTGGTAACCATCAGTTTATTCTCTACAGTTAAAGAGTCTGTTTCTTGGTTTGCCTCTCTCTCTTTTTTTTCCCTTTGCTCATTTTTGTTTCTTAAATTCCACATATTAAAGAAGGAAATCTTGCCATTTGCAGTGACATGGGTGGAGTTAGTATTATGCTAAGTGAAATAAGTCAGAGAGAGACAAATACCATATTTATTTTATTTTTAATGAAAACTTTTGGATGACAGGAATAATTTCCTTATAATGTACTGTACTTATTTCTTTACAACTAATTCATATGAGATAGAGTAATATTGCACAATTAACTACTAGTATGGAATTTTTGAATCTTATTCTACAACATAGGATCATATATGATATAATATTCTGTTATAAAGATATGAGGCTGGCTAGTCACATACAAAGCTAACATTCAGACTCCTTTGCCCTTCTACTTATTGCTTTGTGTGCATATTGACTCCCTTTCTAAATTGATTCTTGTCATATTCATCTTCAAACCCTTTGTACCAAAAATATGAATGAGCTTGAGATTTGATTTTGAATAAGAAAAAAGTTAATTTAGTAACAAGTTTCAAACCATTTGTTTATTTTAATTTTTGGAAGTTCATTTATTTAAAAACATTTATTAACTTTGCCTCTATGTCAATCATTGTTGTAGGCAATGAAGATACAGCAGTGATAAGATAGTGTCCGTTTCTCAGAGAATTCTCATCTGATGACATAGGACTATGCATAAACATGAGATGAATGATCTGTTTGAACTAGGGATACAAAACATGAAGGTTATTTGGTATATCACAGAATTTAAGTCCTAGAAGGGATGTTTGTGATTAAGTCCAATTCCTAAGCTTTGCCCAAGATCACAGAGTTGAATAAATGACAGAACCAAAACTAGGATCTGTGTTCTTTTTCAGTCCAAAATTTCTTCCTAAATTATAGCCTTATAAAATGACTTAAAGTTGTTTATAATTAATTGTCTTTATCATATAGAGTACCTAAAAGCAAATTGGTAACCAATACCGACATGTTTTATTTTTCATTTACTTTACCAACATAATATTTCCAAAGTTCTTGTAAAGTGCTAATACAATTAATATATGTTTTCCCTATATTTAAAATGGAGTTAATAATTACTGATATATTTTAAGGTGACTTTGTTGGAAATATTCTAACCTGTGTTTCTTCCTCAGCAAAATTAAATGTCTAGCAAAAAATGAAATGATACAATATTTGTAAGGCATTTAGAAAAGCAGTTGTATATAGTAAGCACTATGAATGTTTCTTAAATAAAATTGTGGCACAGAGATAACTTCATTTTTCAGAAAGAAATGCCTGCATCAGTATGTATTTTTGTTTATTGGAATAAAATATTCTTATCTGTAGTAATGGATGCAAGGTCGTTTTTAGCTCAGATTTTGCTAAGAACTGATGGGGCATCTGTTAATGCAGGAGTAGGAAGTATTGGGGCATATGTTAATGCAGTGGGATGGGGCATACGTTAATGCAGGAGTAGAAAGCATTGTATCTTTCAGTTTAGTATTTTAACTTATTCAATATTATTTTTATAGCATCAACTTAGACTTCTGGAAGCCCAAAAAAGAAATCAAGAAGTGGTTCTTCGTCGCAAAACCGAAGAGGCAAGTTGATCATTTGGAGGAAACATCTGGCTTTGAGATACATGATGTATTTCTGTAGACTAAAAGAGTGAGTCTATCTCTGTTGCACTTTCAGGTTACAGCTCTTCGTAGGCAAGTGAGGCCCATGTCAGATAGAGTAGCTGGGAAAGTCGTGCGGAAGCTGAGCTCATCCGATACCCCTGTTCAGGACACGGGTTCCAGTGCAGCTGCTGTAGAAGCAGATGTATCAAGGGCAGGAGCCCAGCAGAAAATGAGAATTCCTGTGGCAAGAGTCCAGGCCTTACCAACGCCCACAACAAATGGAACCAGGTCAGTACAATTCTTTTGTTCCTTCTGACATAATCTTTGTGGCATTATTACTGAATGTTGGACTTAAATGAAAAAACAGCTTATTTTTTGGCATACAGTCAAATAAACATATAAGTAATAATTATGTTTATCTGTTTTTATATGGTTATAGAAAAAAATATCAGAGGAAAGGGTTGACTGGCCGAGTGTTTACTTCCAAGACAGCTCGCATGAAGTGGCAGCTTCTTGAGCGCAGGGTCACAGACATCATCATGCAGAAAATGACTATTTCCAATATGGAGACGGATATGAATAGGCTCCTCAAGGTGTGGAAAACAGAACATAGATATGTTCTTTCTTAGCTGACTGGTAATTTTAGGTTTCCAAATTTGATCCCTTAGTACATTAATCCTTACCAATTTTTCTTTTTTTCTTTTTCTTTTTTTGTGGGTTTTGATCGCATTATGTGTGAACAGATGAACATCATTTCTTTTTTGTTTTGTTTTGTCTTAATTGTGGTAAGAAAAGACAGCATGAGATTTACCCTCTTAACCCATTTTTAAGTGTACAGTACAGCATTGTTAACTATAGGAACAGTGTTGATTAGCAGATGTCTAGAACTTATTTGAGTAACTGAAACTTCATAGCACCCCTCAATTCCCCCCAACCTGGCCCCCGGCCCCTGGAAACCACCATTTTACTTACTGCATCTATGAGTTTGACTCTTTTAGATACCTTATATGAATGAAATCTTGCAGTACTTGTCCTTCTGTGACTCACTTATTTCATTTAGCATAATATTCTTAAGGTCCTGGATGAATATCATTTCTTAAAATCCAATCTGTTTTTTCAATAGCAACGGGAAGAACTCACAAAAAGACGGGAGAAACTTTCAAAAAGACGAGAAAAGATGGTCAAGGAGAGTGGAGAGGGAGATAAAAATGTAGTTAACATCAATGAGGAGATGGAGTCATTAACTGCTAACATAGATTACATCAATGACAGTATTTCTGATTGTCAAGCCAACATCATGCAGATGGAAGAAGCAAAGGTTTGTAATTGTAAAAAAATGGTTAATGGCTTAAGGAAGATGTTTTTGTATTTTTAATCATGAAAAGCACTTTGAATTTTTATATCAAGGAATTTTCTATTTATGGGTTTACTATGATTCTTAGGTTTTGCATGAATATCACTCCCTGCTTGCTCTCCAGATTTCTTTGCTAATTTTGTGATATTATTTATTGTTTATAAAATCAAAAAGAGGGGCGCCTGGGTGGCTCAGTCGGTTAAGTGTCTGACTTCAGCTCAGGTCATGATCTCACGGTTCGTGAGTTCGAGCCCCGCGTCGGGCTCTGTGCTGACAGCTCAGAGCCTGGAGCCTGTTTCAGATTCTGTGTCTCCCTCACTCTCTGCCCCTCCCCTGTTCATGCTCTGTCTCTCTCTGTCTCAAAAATAAATAAACATTAAAAAAAATTTTTAAATCAAAAAGATGTAAAAACGTATATCACTTATTAATCCACCTTGAATTCTTAACTGCTCAAATGTGTCTTTTCTTTTCAACTAACCCATATGTTTCTTGGAGTAGGGATCATATTTTACATTTTTCTGAGGAGTCTTATTAACTTACCCAACACTATCAAATAAATAAATGAGACAACAGGCTTTTGCCTCTGAATATATTCAGCTCAAAATAATGTTCGACATATGCTGATTTGATGTAGGAAGAAGGAGAAACATTGGATATCACTGCGGTCATTAATGCTTGCACACTTACAGAAGCCCGATACCTGCTGGACCACTTCTTGTCAATGGGTATCAATAAGGTATGATCTAACTACACCCAAATAATGATTAATTCATTTTGTTTATCTTTCATCAGGGACCCTTTCCTTTATAATAGGTAAGAAGGTTTTTTTTTTTTTAACTGAAAAGTATTTTTTTTACCTTTCTTTAGAGTTAAGAAAAGTCAGGACTATTTGGATCAATTCCATTAGCTTGTCATCCATTGTGCTTGTGTATTAGAAGAGGTAAACAACTTAAACAAGAAATAATTCATCTTTTGCTTTAATAAAGGAAAAATGAAAAGAAAAATCTCTTGGGGTGCAAACAAAGTTGGTATCATAACTTTGGTTTAGTATTGATTTTTCACAGCTCAAAAAGAAATCTGAAAGTAAAAAATACAGTGGTGCTTCCCTCCTCTTTGAATGTAAATGCATTAACCTGTCACCTGTAAGAATCCTAAATATTGAGGATGATAATGATTTCTGGCTCCCCCCCCCCCTTTTTTTTGCCACTTTGGGATGGTGCTAGACCCTTTATTTTATGTTCTCCCACTTAATCTTCACAATGTGCTAGGAAGTAGATATTATTAATATCATTCTGCATATGAGGCAACTGAAGTAGGAAGATAAGGTAATTTGCTCAAGGTCACCAGGCTAGTAAGCGGAGGACCTACAGTGAATCAACGTCTATTGGATGTCAAAGTCCATATATCATATGCATTTGTTATTTGATACACATCTTTGTATGGAAGATTCTGTTATGTATGACCTGAGATAATTGTTGTTGTTGTTATTATTATTATTATGTTTTGGTGTTGTTACAGGGTCTTCAGGCTGCCCAGAAAGAGGCTCAAATTAAAGTACTTGAAGGTCGGCTTAAACAAACCGAAATAACCAGCGCTACACAAAACCAGCTCTTATTCCATATGTTGAAAGAGAAAGCAGAATTAAATCCTGAGCTAGATGCTTTACTAGGCCATGCTTTACAAGGTAATTTGGACTAAATTTCTGTTAAACAAATTGCATGCTAGCTTTGCTCTTTGAGAATGCTAGACTATACCTCTTTCCCCTATTGCTTGATTGAATAGATGCTATATTTACTCATGCTTTTAATAATTATTCCTTCTTTAATTTGCATGTATAAATTTGGGGGGATTTAATTATTGTCATTCCAAGAAATGATTACCAACTTTAAAAGGCTTATTTAACCTTATTGAGCACTTAGTTTTTATGAATAAAGAGGATCAACCAAGTTTCTGAATTGGTTATTTAAAATATTAACCACATTTCATTACTTTACTCTGCATATCTAATTGCCTTAAAAAATAATAAGTGTTTTCTATGGCATCTATTCTACATATCTTATAAATGGTGCATAATCTTGTTTTATGTGGGAGTTCTTAACATTGGATCTGTTTTGATTGGAGTATTGCTTTTTGTTTCCTTTTTGCTGTTATTTACACAGATCTAGATAGCGTACCTTTAGGTAAGTATGTTTAGCTTTCTGTGTACCCTACAGCTGCATGAATTACTAATTGTTCATGTACACTAATTGTGGTACATCTTATGTTTAAAATTTTTATCGGCAGCCAACTGGTTTTTGCATGATCTTTTTGAAATGTATCCATGACCACAAACATACTAAGTCTTTTGTCTTTCCTATACATTCATTCCTGTTTTAAAACCTATTAGATTTTTAAAGAAGTATACTTTAGTTAATTTTCTCTTTTAGTTTTTGACCTCCAGCTGTGACTCCAGTTTCATAAGCCTTTCTTTCTGTTTCTTGTAGGAAAAAATGGAGTATACATTTCTTTTTAATTTTTAAATATATCTGTTAACTTGCATCTGTTGTTTTAACCTCATAACTTTCCTTAGCATATATCTTTGGTATATACTTGTCTTTGGTATATATTTGCTAGATTCTCAGCTATTCTTAATTTTTGTAAAATTAAATACGTATATTTTAACATTGTAAACTGAAATTATTCAAAGCATTCTATATGAACATATTGAAACAATATTTATGATTATAATATTTTCAGATTAGAAGTGGCTTTAGAGATGACCAAATATAGAGATTTTCAAACCTTCCCCTTGCCACTACAGCCTTGTCATGAACTACACCCACCCATTAATAATGTCTCTGCTCCTCTCAATGATGATACACATGAAGGACCAGGAGTATCAGGGCAATTTTATTACTTGTGATTTTTCTGAATGATTATTTTGGAGCAGTTTTTATTTAATTAAAATTTTTTTTCAGAATCTGATCTGATCTTTTTTTTTTTTGTAAGCACACAGCTGCCAAAAGTGTTCTAAATGCTTATCCTTAAAGGAGAGGAATGCAATTGAAAGATTAAATGTACTTACCTTTATGTGTCAGTAGAATAAACATAATCTATACATCTGAATTTGTTTTAAATAAGATGTTACATAAATAAAATACATGAGTTATTTGATTTTTTTTTGGATGTTTATACCGCATGTTAATCTCAAAGTAGTATTTTCTTGAGATCAACTGCATAATATAGGTATGGAAAGGCTGATACTTTTAAGCTGCTTAAGCTATACCAAGTACAGGTAGAACAAATAGGATTGGTTATATCCTAACCAAGACTGTCAAAGTTCCTGGATTATAACTAGGATTTTTGCCATTCCATGTCTTATCAGGCATGTTTCTTCTGTTTCTGTTCTTCTTCCTCCCTTTCCTCCTCCTCCTCTTTGTTCTTCTTCGTGGTCCAATCTATAGTAAAAAGTAAATTCTCTTTGTTTGCGTAAACTTTATTTATTTAGTTATTTTGAGAGAGAAAGAGAGAGGGAGAGACAGGGAGGGAGAGAAAATGGGGAGGGGCATTGTGAGTGACAGACTCTCAAGCAGGCTTCGCACCAGCAGCACAGAGCCCAATGTAGGGCTCAAACCCACACCATGAGATCGTGACCTGAGCTGAAGTTGGACACTTAACTGACTGGGCCACCCAAGGGCCCCTAGTAATAAGTAAATTGTTATTTACATCCATTGTCTCTTTTAACTTGGAAGAAAAATGTAAGTGTCCTCCTTGATATCCTTTAGTGCAGAAGATATTGAACTGCTAATTTGATGAGCAGTGTTATTTTTTTTTTACAACTTTCAAACTTCCATTTGTCTATGGCTGGAGAAGGGTCTGAATCAGAGAGTGGAAACCCATTCATTCAGCTGATGTAACCTGTGTCTCATGGCTGAAATCTGTGCTAGCGATGGGGGCCATAGTCTAGCCCAGAGGTGCTTAGAGGAAAAACACAGAAAGAGAAAAAAATGGAAGTTAAGTCCACAGAAGCTCGAGAGTCCTATAAACTTTGCTTTAAAAACATTTGCTTAGCTCCAGTTTTACCTCAAACATCAGGCTGAGTGTTTGGATTCAAAGATGAATATGACAGAAAATCTTTCCCTCATCGACTTGATGCCTTCCTGGGGGTGACAGACAGAGTATGATAAATTCAGTGAGGTGATTGAGATATGTATAGGGAGTTATAGGAAGAGATAGTAGGGTCACCCAACAAGAATGGAGGAGTTGATAAAGGCTTTTCTGGTGGAGGTGACATTTGAACTGAAACATAAAGGAAGAAAAAGAGTTAGCAAGGCAAAAGACAAGGTGGAAAGGGCGGGGGGGGGGGGGGAGGCAGAGAAGAGTCCCTCTGGGCAATGACTAAACTAAAACATTGGGACTTAGCCACAGTGTTGTGTGCCTAAGGCCTTCAAGCAGGTTGGTGCCCTGAACAAGTACATAGCATAGAATGATAGAACATAAGACCAGAGGGTGAACCATGCCAGCATCCCTTTCTGATAAACTTGTACTTTTGTAGCCTTTGAAGAACATCTTTATTATCCTTTTGTTTTTTTCCCAACCTATGTTAGGATCGCTAAGACCTCCCTTATCTTTGAGACTTGCTATGAAGACTCATGGGGCTTAGCATGTGGTTGTTTTTATGGCAAAGATCCATGAGAGCATTGTAGGAAGGATACACAGCTGGATCATAAGGCAAAAAACCACAGATGTTGTCTGGAGGAATCCATGTCTAGTTTTCCTTATGATCTTTCCCTTCTATGGGACGTAATACAGAATTTTCATTTCTCTCTGGAGTGAAAATGCAGCAGCATGTGCCCAATGTTTATGTCCAGGGAAGTCCCTTGGTACTTAGCACCTGAAGCTTTTCCTGGGGACTGGTCACATAGGTTCCATCTGTCTGGGATTCGGGACTCCCAGAAGGAAAGCAGGAGTTTAGCATAAGCCATATTGTTTGTGCAAACAACATAGGTACAGTAAGTACCTTCGGTAGCTAACTAGTGACTGGGGATGCTCTGAGAATCAAGTTTCCAGATGCCAGACAAAGTCCAACTTTGTAAACAGGCCATTCTAAGGATAGTAGTGTTTGGGCTGCTATGTTAACTCTTTTCTATACACTATTTTTTTTTTTATAACTTCTAATAACTGAAAAAAAAAAAAGACTTGAAAATACCTGGTTTACTTCCAGTGACGTGACACTGCTCAACTTTACACTGATACAGATGAACTTCAAGACATTCGGAAGTTGCAAGTCTCTGCCTTTAGCTTTAACTTTCTGGCGTTGAGAAAAGAAGCTAGTAGTGGGCTGGATGTGTATTCTCAGAGTTACGAGTACAACAGTGAGGTGATAGTTTGTTCTATTGCCCAGATGACCATAGTGCTCAGACTAAGCTCAGTCCAGCAGAGGAGTCTGATCTGGTGACTTTCCTGGTGGGGGCCTCTATCCTCTGGCCAGGTTGGTCATGTCAAACCATAATTATCTCTAAATAAGTCATACATGCATAAGCAGGAGCTAAGTTTTTACTAAGCACTCATATGATGTTTAACATACTAACTGGTCTCATACTAACTGGTTTCTACAAGAAAAACACTGGCAAATCTTAGCCAGCCTTTATGCATGGGAAAATAAAGATTAGGTTTGTCATTTCTTTATAACCTCATGTTCTATATTATCAACTAATGCAGTCACCTTAACACGCAATTATCACGTCTGTGAAGCAAGTCCTTGAGCCTCCCTCTAGTGGTAGGCTTTGAGGTACACATTGCCTTCAAGACCACCATGATCTTCACTTCAGAAAGTAAATTCCCTTTTATGGGTCCTAGATGGGCTCCATTTTAGATAATACTATCACGTATCAAGTATTACTGAATTTCTATCAAAGTATCTGCTAAACAGTGAGGAAGAAAGGGAACATCAGAGAAAGGAATTAGTTGTCCACAGTCCACATGCACAAAATTACAAGTTAAAAGGGGATAAATCATATATATTTTTGATTAATATATGTTATTTATAATATGTTTGCTTTTGTAGAATGATTTTATAATAAAATGTGTATATTTTAAAAACCTGCACCTATGTTAGGGGCTCACTGACATTTTAAATAGTTTACTTTCAGTGGCTGTTTGATTTATTGACTTCCTACTAGTTTTACTTGTTTGCTTTTTCTCCTCTTTTTTACTAGTCTGTTACAGTTGTTCTGAAATAGTGGTGATTTACTTGTATTTATTTACAAAACTGTTGCATGTGAACCTATTGTTTTTGTCTTTTATGTACATATGAATGAGCTGCATGCTGATGTGTGACTTCTGAATACCTTCACACATGCACACACACACACACACACACACACACACACACACACACACACCCCACTCTCTTACTCTCTGCCTGAAAACAAAAATAAAAATAAAGGAAAATATTTAAGTAAATTGACATATTAAAATATAGCAAGTATGTCTACCCCTATATAGTTTTTGAAGTTGGCTTAGTACATTAAAGGGATCTCATGCAACATTTACTCTCTCTTGTATTTTACTCTGTGGGTTTTCATATGTTTGGATAGCATGGGATAAATACATACTCTGAAAAATATATACATACTCTGATAAACACATGATCTCATTTCCATCCTGTGAATGTTGTTCTTCTATATTTTATGATTCAAACTTGTGTTTTTTCTATTTTGGACCCTTTTTCTCATTTTAGGACACATAATCAAAGGGGTTTCTTAGAAGTATTTTTCTACATTTCTATTTGGACTCAGTTACGAAAACCAAAGTGCCCATATTGAGATGTTGATATTTATTATAGCACGGGGATTGCAGTCACTCAAATTGTGGCATGTGGATAATACTTAGATTTTGGACATTTTTTTTTTAGAAAATGTAGAGGATAGTACTGATGAGGATGCACCTTTGAACAGCCCAGGATCAGAAGGAAGGTAGGAGAGCCTTTAGAAACTTAATAGATTTTGTTTCTGTAATTTTTTAAATACTTTTATCTTGTTGCTTCAATCAATTACCATAAAACAAATAATTTTGAATTTTATGGCTAAGTGAATAGCACTAGAAATAGTATTATGGAAACCAAACTAAGTCATACTTAACCACCACAAAAATACTGGGATATTTAAGGAAAGAAAATGAATAATTTTGTAATTCATTTTGATTTTAAATATTGTCTTTTTTGCCCTGTAGACCTATAAGATGTTTTCTATAGTTAAAAACATAGAAGACAGCGTTTTCTATAAGTCCCCTTTTAACCCGTGGTTAATTATTTATTTGCATCTAGCACACTATCTTCAGACCTTATGAAACTTTGTGGTGAAGTGAAACCTAAAAGCAAGGTAAGGGGAATTGAAAATAACAGGTAAGCATTCTTCCCCACAGTTTTCTCTTATCACTAATAAACACATAGGCCTCAGACCCTTAAGAAGGTTAGCAAGTTGGCATGCTTTTACCATCGCTTCCATGTATAACAACTTTTGTTCTGTAATTACCATATTCTCCTTTGAAACAAACATTATGTCAAAATATTTCTCCTTTGTGGAACTTGTGCTTTACCGTATTATTGCACTTCTTCCACTGGAGAAGCTATGATTATGGAGACCAATTCTTATTTTCTTCTAGGTTTTTCCTAAAAGTTTCATTACTCATTAAGGAAGTTATGTGGTAATTTATTAAGGTCACCTAAGTTTCCTAATAATTATAAAGGAGATTGTAGACCCTGTGGTGGCATACAGCATAAATTTGCAAAATTTGTTAATTGGCAGGAGGTTTTTGAAATTTTAACATTTAGTATCTTCTTAAGTGTATCACATATTATTTGTTAAAGTAGTATCCTGAGGTGGTTTGAATAATAAGCCAACTCTTAATCATTAATTAGTTGTATTAAAAACTAATGAGACTATAATGCATATTTGTATAATTTAAAAAAATATCAATGCCACATGCTGTTAAATGTGTAAGATATTTGGTATGTTTCACATTCAGTGTTGATAGCATTTGATACTAGATGAATTAACTAACCATCTTAAGATGTTTAAAAACAAAGAATTCTTGTAGTCCTTAGTAAATATTTGTTAAATGGATGGAAAGAATCAGGACCTGAAAGAATTAACACTGTGCAAATGGGTAAGACAGAGTTAAGGCCCATAGTGAATAGTCAGGTAATGCAAATGAATAATTTGGCTGGATGTAATGAGTAGGGGTCATTGTGATTGCCTGACGAGGATATGCCTCACCTAAGCAAATAACCACCACTCAACTCTTGCTCATTTTTGCCATGAGGATTATAGGCCTAAGACAACTAGATCTTCTATTTTTTCCTAAAGAAGCCTTAAATACAGATTTTTATGTAGAATTTCCTGATCTTTAAAACACTGGTCAAGCCAATCAAAAAAACATCTCCAGGCTGTATGTATGATCCTTGAGCTTGGTAACATATGGTTTTATTTTATTATTCTAAGTGACTAAGCAGAAGTTACTCCCACACTCAAAAGAAAACATTCCGGTATGGTTTGGATCCAGTCTTAGGTAGAGGTGAAAATCTCTTAAGGTCCTGAATGTCTTTCAGGCCCTGTGAAAGCCTAGATATTCGTGCCCTTCTGGGACACCAGAGAGAGGTGTAAAGTGGTGCTCTAAACATTATCTGCTGAAGGAACCGCTACACTTTGGAATTCCTAAGAAAAGGATTCCTCCCTACCTTGGGCTGTTGGCAGTGAAGAGAACTGAGAGTGTAAAAAACTGGCCGGAGAGTTTTCTTTTTCCAAACATTTTCTGAGGTGCTACTTACTACTCCTTTTGAACTTCATTCAAAGATGCCTGAAAGGATCTCATATCATTTCTGTTTCTTTCTTTTTTAAATTTATTTATTTATTTTGACAGAGAGAGAGAGAGAGAGAGAGAAAGAGAGAGAGTGAGTATGAGCGTGCTTGCACGAGCAGGGGAGGGGCAGAGAGAGAGGAAGAGAGAGGATCCCAAGCAGGCTCCGTGCTGTCAGCCTGAAACTAGATGCAAGGCTCAAACTCATGAACCGTGAGATCATGACCTGAGCCAAAATCAAGAGTCCGTCGCTTAACTGACTGTTCCACCCAAGCGCCTCTCATTTATTTTCATCATTGAAAAAGTAAAGTTAACTGTATACGTTAAATAGGTATGTACTAGCACTATGCTATGTACAGGGGAAATAAAGATGAATAAAACAGGGTGTGTGCTCTTTAGAGGCTTATAATCTGGTAAACACCTTGATTATCCATTAATACCTTAGTGATAATAACAACTGAACAACAACAGGGTAGTCAGTTCATTTTCAAGAGTAAGGAAAGGAATTTGTATAGTGAATTTAGATTCTAGGAAAATAACCTTCACTTGCCTAACTGTGCTACTAAAGCTCATGTAGGCTCGTGTTGAATTATCCAGCAGGCAGGTTAAAAACACAGCTAATGCATCAGGAGAATGGGATCACAAAAACTGAGAAGCAGATTTAAAAAATTGATATTAAAATAAAATTAAAAACTGAAAGTGATATTAAATGAGCATCTGAGCATGGAGTAAATCAGAATTTAGTTGAGCTTCCCTGCAGTTAACTTTCGGTTTAATTTCTTCTTTCTTTTTTAAAAAAATTTTATGTTGAGGGAGGTGGCCATGAGTGGCAGGGTAACATAGTCATATTGGTGGCAAGTTGTTTGTTTTTGAATCTGGCTTTGCCACTTACTAGTTGTGTGACTTTGGGTAAATTACTTAGCGTCTCTGTGCGTTAGTCTCCTCATTGGTGAATTGGGATAATGATAGTACATGCTAATGTAATTAAGTGTTCGAACATTGCCTGGCATACAATAAGTATTATATAAATATTGGCTATTATTATGGCCTTTAAAGGTCTTATATGGCTATAGCTCTGGCTTGTCACTATCTTACATGCTATGTTTGACACTTGCTAGGAAATGACACGCTAAATATTTTTACCTATTTCAAACTAATATTAAATCTCTATTCCCTAATCATCTCTGCAAAAGTTTGCTTCTGATTGCTTTTCCTTCCATTCTCTGACTAGGCCCGAAGGAGAACCACCACTCAAATGGAATTGCTGTATGCAGATAGCAGTGAACTAGCCTCAGACACTAGTACAGGAGATGCCTCCTTGCCTGGCGCTCTTACACCTGTTGCAGAAGGGCAAGAGATTGGAATGAATACAGAGACAAGTGGTACTTCTGCTAGGGAAAAAGAGCTCCCTCCCCCATCTGGCTTCCCTTCTAAGATAGGCAGCATGTAAGTCTGGCCCAGCTACACTAACTTCCTTTTCTTTGGCTTTTCTTTTTCTTTCTTTTTAAAAAATTTTTATATGCATGTTGCTAATTTCTTATTTCTATTTTTTTAAAATTCCGTAAACAAGATCTCCGGTTTTCAAAGGAATTTCTGTTAGGTGTTATCTCCCCTAATTTTTTTGACATTTGAAATCATTTAAGATGAGATGTTCTTTGTTCAATTCTATTGCTTGTTTCTAAGTTTTAGGGTCATTCTTCAGGATTATAATTTTCATAAAGGCTGAGTTATGAATTATAGACAAAATTTTTTAGGAACACTTAAATCAGGTAGTTATATCTATAAAACCATCATACAAAACAGAAGCTTTAAAACATCTTTTATTTGCTTTAAATGAACATGATTTTTCGTTCTAAGAGTCTGGTCAGGATAGCAAACCTTTGCTAACCCTATAAGGAAAAAGAAATATCAATCACAAACAATCATTTTAAGGCTTCCTAATTTTTTGCCTTGAAGTACTTGCCATTGCATGTCTGGGATGAGTGTATGCACAAAATATTTTTTTTTGTACTGTTAAAGCTTTAAAGGAGGTAATATTCTCTTTCCTATTTATGTAATATGAACATTCTATTCAAAACAACTATTGTCCTGAGGATGAAGATTTCCCAACTCAGGCTAGTATGTGTATGTATGCTATGTGTGTATGTGTGTTTGGACAGTTATATTAAAATTAGATCATTCACCGGTAAAGTTTTTTTTTTTTTTTAATGTTTATTTATTTTGAGAGAAAGAAAGAGAGCACAAGCAGGGGAGGGGCAGAGAGAGAAGGACTGAGAGAATCCCAAGCCGGCTCTGCGCCATCAGCACAGAGCCTGATGTGGGGCTCAAACTCATGAACTGTGAGATCATGACCTGAGCTGAAATCAAGAGCGGATGCTTAACTGACTGAGTCACCCAGGTGCCCCTGGTAAAGAGTTATAATGATATTTTTTTCCCATAATCCTCACATATGATCTACCAAATGATTTATGGAATGAACGCATTACTGCATTGATGAATATTGCCAAAAAAATGGCACACATTACATGACTCTGCAAATAATAAAATATAACAAATTTTCCCCCTTTGAATATCTGTTTCCCATAATTTCCTTTTTTGTTTTGTTACCTTTTTTTAACTTCCTTCATTTTATGAAGATATTTCTGCCATCTTCCATTGAGTAAGCCCATCTGCTACCTTTAGATCCAAATGTAATTTTAATGATGACAACTTTCTTGCATGTGCTTGATGTGGCCTATGTAATTAACTATTGGATTTGCTGATAGAGATTGCTAACCAGTATAGCTTATGGCTTCAGTGCTTTTTTGATAAGATGACTGTTAAAGAAATGCTTTTGGTGAAGGTAATGATATAAACAGAACAGATTTTAAGAATAGATTGAGTAGAGACTTTTGGAACTTCAAGACTTAATCTATGGCCTGGAATCCAGATTCAGGTAATACCTTCTTTTTGCCCTCCCCCCACCCCTTTATTTTTTTCATTTTTTAAGTGTATCCTTTATTACAGGTTGTAGAATATATATTTTGGACTGTGTCTCTTCACATGATTTATTCTCAAGTTTTCATAAATTCAGACACGTGTAATTCTGTTCAAATTTAAGAGATTCTCGGTGTGGTAACTCTTAATGTCATTACTGCATGACTTTAATTGCTTGATGTAAAATAATTTACTTAAGTGGCCCTTATGATTTAACTGATGAAGGATTTTTGAAATGTGATTTCTTGTGGTCAGAAGTCAGGGACATGAAATTTAAATATTTAGTTTTACCATTCTGGTAATTGTACATTCTAATTCCATAGTGTTTTCTTCTTATTAATCTAACTAGTCAACAATAATAAAAATTCATTTTTTAATCAGAATGTATTATCACATACACAAAAATAATAGTCTTAAATTGTTAATTATACAGCCACTATTCAACATTTAAAATTTATAATAAGAATGTTTTTGTTACTAAAATTTATATAGCTACTAGTACCTAAATATTAGGTAAAATTATTGTGTGTCATTTGTGTGTGTGTATGATTACTGGTAGTACTGTTTTTGACTGTGTCTAAGTATTATTTCATTAAATCTCACTGTTTCTCATATTTTGATATTCTAATATTTTGTGTTCTTATAAGATTATAAAGACAATTTTTTCCCAACTGTAACAATTATAATCAACCTAATCATTTATGTTTAAAATCAGTTATTGATTTTGGCCATTTGGCAGTATAGCATTGATATTTACATTCAAAGATAATAGGTTTGCATATATTTAATAAGATTGCCAATTTAAAAGTTAAATATACAGGTGTCAAGCTTCCATCAACTAAAATTACCCATGTAATATATTCCTATCATAGTTTTGTTTTTTTGTTCCCAGGTAATACTCTTTCTCAAGTTGCAGTTATTGATATATTAAAAATTTTAGGTTGAAACTCTGCCAAACAAACTTGTATGTATATATTTAATAAAGTTTGATGATTAAAAGAGGCTTTTTCTATTTTAGTTCCAAACAGTCATCTCTATCAGAAAAAAAACTACCAGAGCCTTCCCCTATAACCAGGAGAAAAGCATATGAAAAAGAAAAATCAAAGGCCAAGGAACAAAAACAGTAAGTTACTTATACTAGATTACATAAAATCTCTGGTGCACTTAGATGCTAAAGGACAATAGTGAAATTATTTTCCACATGCAGGCTAGATCTGTGGTTGTGACTGATTTGACTAATCGAGACGATCAAGTCAGCTGTTGGTTTGGCTCAGTGTTTCTTGGTCACACACATACCTGTAAACATATTTGAACACTTGTCCCTAATCATGTACTCTTATTTATTTTCCAGTTATTTGAGCATATCATTGTAAAAAGTTCATGTACACTTGAGATGAAGTTTAGTGAATCTATATTTCAGATAGTCTTCTAGAAAGATTTGAAATTGATTTTAACTGATAAAACTGACATTGACTTTACCTCTGTAAAATAGCTGACAGGAAACTAGTGTTCATCATAGGGTGTGTTAGTTGTACCATTTTCTTGCTGTTCTTTTGCATTTAATTTTTTTTTTCTGAAATCTCTTAAAAGCTGTTTGTGTGTTTTGTGAGGGTTAATTTACTTAACAGTGCATAGTATAATCTGATGATCCACTTAAATGGGCATTTATAAATTGCAATGTCACAACATGAAGCTGAGTGAATGGATGAGAGCCACTGAAACCTCTGTCCCCTGTAGCACACCCACTCCTCCCTCAGGTCACCTAAGGTGCTACATGCGACAGGTAGATCTCTGACATGGCCTTGAGGGAGGGAGAGTTTTGGTGCCAGTCTCCATTTAAATATTAGTAAAGCTAATTTCTTTAACATGTAAGTAAACTAAAAAGTAGTTTTTATATTCTTTCTGTACCCAAGTGGACAATCTTATACCATCCTCTCTCCTGTGCCAACATGCACACCCTACTTTGACCACTGGATTGGCTGACTTGAATGTCGTGGACGTTCTCCTTCTAATCATCCTTGCTTCCTGTACTTAAAGTTGTAATTTTCCTATTTCTACTGGATTGAATGTCTCAGGGATATTTGGGAGATGGTGGATGGAGCAGATAAGTAATGTAAAAATAAAAGTGAGTAAATCTTGGAAAAGGCAAATCAGTTTTAAACACTCTGGCTCTCTTTCCCCTGTACTCATCTGTAAAGTGAGTAATTTGGTTTTAACTCTAAAACTGTAATTTTAAATTTGGCTTGCTTTATTTGTATTGACTGTAGATTTCAGCAGACAAGTTTTTCTTTAGTGCCATCTTGTGGGCAATGTAACAAAATCCAGTGGAAAAGTTTTTTTTTGTTTTTTTTTTTTAATTAAATTGTTCAGAGTGTATTTTATCTTACAAAAAAGGAAGAGAGGAAGAAGAAATTCTCTAATGAAAAGCTTTTTTAAAAAAGCATGTTTCTTATAACATTCCTAACAAATCATAACTGATTAAAACCACCTATTTAATGTTCTTTTTTTCTTGTAGCTCAGATTCTGGAACCTCAGAGGCTAGTCTTTCACCTCCTTCTTCCCCACCAAGCCGGCCCCGTAATGAACTGAATGTTTTTAACCGTCTTACTGTTTCTCAGGGAAACACATCAGTTCAGCAGGATAAGTAAGTCTTTATGGAAAAGAGCCCCTCTATTTATTACCGTAGTCTGAACCTTTCAATAGAGTCTGCAGAACACATTTAGCCATCTCTTTGTGTGGGAGATGAAGTCTGACTTGTGAACTCTGGCCATATTTGATGTGTTTTTCCAACAGGAAATGAACAATATAGAAAAGATTAGAGAAAATTAATTTCCTGCTGAACATTTTTCCCTGTTGTAGATTTGCATTGGTAAACTTTCAGCACTTGTCTTGCCTTTTCATTTCTATGTAAATTAGAATTCAAATATCTTTGAGACCACTCTAAGTTTAAATTTGTTGGGATACTAAAAGCCTCTAGTCCAGATAGCCTGAGTTGAAAAGAGGCAACTTATTTTACCTTCAGTGCATATAACAGCTTACAAAGTCCATTGTTATATGTGTAAAATGTTGTTAGCATTTGGTGGTTTGACACAAATCCACCACAAAAAGTCAGTAATAAAATAAAATAAAGACAGCTCGTATTTGGGTGGAGGGGGTTAGGACTGAGGTGGATTGTGGAGGAAGAGAAGTTGGAGGCCTATGAAAATTATAATTTGCATTAAATTTGAAGTGAGAAAGTATTCCCACATCGAGCCAGAATCTCTCTTGCAAGAATTCATACTAACAGTCCTGCCATAAAATATTTATTAACTCTGACTTATCTGCTTTGATTTTGAATGGTAGCATAGTGGATGTATGCACTTCATATCCAGTCTCCCACCCCTGTTGTTTTCAATGCTGTAATCTCCCTGTGTAGATCAACAATTTCTGAGATTTGTAGGATGCTATTTAAGATCTGTCTGGCATGTTCAGAACATGCCAGATGTCTCTGTAGACTTAGAGAAGCACACATTTTGAAAGAATTTTTAATCTGCTTAATGTATGGACAAAGTTTTTAAAGTTAGATTTTAATATAGTTTAATCAGTAGATGATCTACCCTTTAAAGTGATCTAGATAGATAAATATTTCATGTTATTGAAAAAATTCTCTAACATTGTTAAGTCATACCTTCCATTTAATTGAGAAAAGAATAGAAGAACGTTAAGAATGCCTTCGGGAAGTCCATTTTCTCTAGTGATATGAAGGTTTACTAAATTTTGTCTGTACATTCACAGTCATAAAATTTTGTCAGTATTTTGATAATTTTGACAATCTAGTGATAGTTTTATATTTTCTACTGAAATATTTTATAAGCTACCAGTAATTTGACGCTGTTGTCATCTCTATAAGCTAAAACTCAGAATAAGTGACTACACTTTCAAAGACTCACCTACCTTTGAATCACTTTCTTTTTGAGGCTAGCATATTTCACCAGCTGGAAGTAGATCCCATAGATAGTTTTTGGTTATGTTCCATGTCAGTATTCACTCTGTTCTTTTCCCCAAGCCTAATAAACAAACTGAGTAGATTTTCTTTTTCTTTTTTTAAAAATTTATTTATTTTGAGAGAGAGAGAGAGAGAGAGAGAGAGAGAGAGAGAGAGAGAGAGAGAACGGACAGGGGAGGGACAGAGGGAGAGAGGGAAAGAGAGAATCCCAAGCAGGCTCCGTGCTGTCAGTGTGGAGCCCAATGTGTGGCTCATTTCCATGAACCATAAGATAATTACCTAAGCTAAAATCGAGAGTTGGGCACTCAACTGACTGAGCCACCCAGGCACTCTTCAATAGGTTTTTATAAGAACCCAACTTTTGTCACTCGTGGAGGTTTCAGGGTATGCTGACAGTAGTGGCTCACCTATTTTTAAAATCTCACTAAAGTCTCATATTACTAAGGGACTCCCTCATTAGGAAACTGTTTTTGAGATAAGTCAAAATCAAAGGTTATTGAATTCTGGGTAGTTTGCTTTCCATGTAAACATAAAATGCATTTGTGCAGTTTCCACATTAGAATCTAAATCCAAAGTAATTATCAAGATGGATAAAAATTCATTAATAGGTGTTTAAATGGGGAAAATGTTCTAGTACTAATCAAATTAAATAGAAAGAATCTTAAAGTGATGTATTTTACTTACTTGATATTGTTCCTCTTCGGGGCATTAATTTTAGAAGTGAGGAATAATAGGTTTTCTGTGGATTAGTAATAGAAAGTTTTTATCCCACCCAAAGTCTTAGTAGAAAACATAAGAATCAAATATACTGCCAGATACAGCTGTATATTTGCAGATATCCAGTGCAAATAGAAAAGTGGGACATTCACAATAAAGGAAATGTTTGCTATATTCCTATTATTCATACTGTCAGTTTTCAGTTCAGTCCCAGTGTCTTTACCTGTTGACATCTGTGTTCTTTTTCCTCATAATTCTAACTCTTTCACTGTAGGTCTGATGAAAGTGACTCCTCTCTGTCGGAGGTACACAGGTACTTTCTTTCTATCTTTCCTACATTCTGGCATTTCATTGATATTCTAAAATGCCTTCTGAGAAACTATAAGCATATCTCACTTTTGTATGCATAACCAGTTGTAAACCGTATAAACATACTAATATTTTTAAACATATTAATTTTAATATATTTTTGTCATCCCTTTTAGACCAAGAACTGGCAAACTTTTTTTGTATAATAGCACAGAAAGTTGTGATGCTTGTTCTCTGTCTATAATCTAAATCTTTTATTTGCAATAATTTAAGTTCTATGAATATTGATATCATTGCTCCTCAGTGATTAAATGGTTTCAGTCTTTCAAAGTATGGGAGGTAAATAAGGTATTTTTGTTGTTGTTATTGGCTTAATGATTATAAGTAAAAAGTTTATGGAAAGCTTTGTGATGAAGAAAAAAAGATATGCAAGGGGGGGCACAAAAGATACTATGATACATAAAATATAAAAAGAAATAGAAACTAAAGGAGCTTTTCTAAAATAACAAATATATTTTTACTGATAGATGCTGTTTTAAAGATAACAATGTTGAATTTTTCATGTTGTGGGTTTTTTTTTCTTTTTGGATCCTTAATTTCTCTCTTTCTATCATTTCCTCTTTCCACTTATCATTTTGTCTCCTCTCTTTTTGCACTTGTTTCTCCTGTTTATGGCCATTTTGCTGATCATCAGTAGATCCTCCAGAAGGTAGGCAGAGGAAATTAATCTCATTTATTACAAGACTTTACTGATTTGCATGGAACAAGAATAAGCTTTTTTCCCCCTTCAACTCAGGTTGTTTTACAACTTTGCAATATATAACCTTAACTTAAACTATTTTAAAGTTGATTTCTATATTTCAGAATGTGAATAGATTAATTTTAATATTAAAAGAAATACTATGGATGTATGTTTCCAATTTCTGTATTTTTCTATTATCTTTGGTATAAGGTAATCTCTACAAAATATTAGTACTAATATTGTGAATACTGGAGAGCATTTTTCAGTATCTAGTAAAATGCTGTATTTAATTATGAGATTATTTTTCTTCAGAAGTCTGAAAAATCAATGATATTAAAACATATAAAAATGAAAAAAGACATCTTACCCTCCAAAATTGTGTCATACATAAGTCACTGGAGGCAAATATTTACTTTTGTAATATTACAAACTTTGACAAGACAGACTCTTATACCTTAGGCTGGTCACATGGATTTCTTCTTCTTTATAATCAGCTTATTGGAATATACATACATAAATATTTTGTTTGAGAAGTAAGAGTAGCATCTGACTGTGCATTAGATCAAACCTTTTGAATATTTGAAGCTATAATTCTAATTCGATGGCTTCAGTTCATAGATATGAACTCATATCAGTAGGATTTCAAAACGGAGATTCAGACTTTTGGGGGAAGTTTTGCTTCTGTTTCAGTTTTAATTTGGTTAACTTCTTAGATTACAAACAGGTTACCGAGCATTAATTTCAAGAATTGACACATGTATGCAAATAATACATTGGACTTTATAATTACATATCCAGTGGCAACAATTCCGGGTGTCATTTCTAGTGACGATGAACAACTTCTACTTTTCAAAATCATTAATAACTACTCTAAAAATAAAGTTTGTTTGTTTCTTTTAGCCCTGAGCTTATATTTATCTCCTAATGTTTCTATTCATCAGCCCTCTTGAGCTCTGCCAGAATTAATCTTCTGGAATTAATTAATTGAATTAATCCATGCACATCTCTTTCTGTGTGTATATGACAGCTCTTTAAATATTCAGTGCCTTAACCTACTATTGAATCCTCTCCAATGAATGTTTTCCTATCAGTTCAGTAGGTCTAGTTTCATTATCTGCTCCTTATATGATGTAGTCTACAGATCATTTTGCTTCTACTATTTTTGAAAATGTCCCAATTTTTCAGTGTTTAAAATCTAGCATCTAGAACTCAACCTCCTTCCAGATCCCTCAGCAGAATATAGTAACTCTATTATTTTCTTTCTCCTGAAATATTTACTTCTATTGAACACGTTATTGAAAGTGCTTATAGAAGAGCCATAAATTGTTGATTCATTGATCTTATATTCTATTAAAAAAAATCTCTTTGGCTATTAGTGTGTGTGTGTGTGTGTGTGTGTGTGTGTATTTCAGTTTATTTAAACTGAAATAAACCCAGAAAGCAATTCAGCCATTTCTCCTACCTCCCACTTCCCACCCTTACAATTACCAATCTATTCTCTGTATCTATGAGATTGGGTTTTTTAATGTATATTTTTAAGTTGCGTGTATAAGAGAGATAATATGGCATGTATCTTTTTCTTATTTCACTTAGCATAATGCCCTCTTTAGCTTTTTAGATCTAGGCTACTATTAAGGCTTTTACTACTTGAAGCATTTTGTTCTATCTTCTACTTAAATTTTATCTTTAAATTGTATCCAATGATTATTTTAGTGTTAAGTGGGTACTTAAAGCAAATAAATTTTGTTTGTCATTTTCCTAGGCAATACATACCAGTGTCCAGTTCTTTAATATATCAGTTTAATATATATGCCAGCTCTGTTTTCTGTGCTAGAGAAATATTGACTAGATATTGAAGACTTCTTTGAAATTGAAAGGAACATTGACTCCTTAAGTGTGCCTCTCCACCAATGGAACTACCTTACTCCAACTGTTCTGTTCTTACCTACCATGTCCACAAGGATATCATTTGAAAGGCTTAATGTAATGGACCTTTTTTGAGTCAACATGTGTTATGAATATGATATTTCTCTAATTTGCTATTAACCCTACAAAGAACTTCCACCATGAGATTAGTGTTACCTCTTATTGATGAGCATTTATTTTTAAGTGTTTATAATGATTTGTTCAGTATTTCCCTTTGTGAGACTCAACAAGAAGTCTTACCCATCTGTAATTCCTGAAGTCTACTTTTTCCCCTGCTTTTTGGAAAAAGGGGCCTACATGTTTTGTGCCCCTTATTAATCTTAGTGTACCAACAATGATTTTTGTGTCAACAATGTTGTATCCTTCCAAAACCCTGTGATATAATGATTTAAACACAGAAATACTTGAATTCAATGAATAAGTCTCTATTGTCAGTTCTAACTTATCTTGGGCTTACATTTCTTCTTAATCATTTCTGCCCATTGCATCTTGAAGATTGTTCTCTTTCATTGAGAAGGTGGAAAGAAACAGTTTTATTTTATTCCTGTTATTTGTTCTGATATTATGCCATCTATTTTATATAATGGACACATTTCTACATAATAATTTTTCTTCCTGCTCTGAGCAAAGTTATATCCAATTTATATATTTATTATGTTATAATTCACTCTCATCTTTAGTCTTCTCAATACAACTATTTCAATTCAGATCCTGTCTTAAACTCCTTTAGGATAGGGACAATGTTTTGATAAACTTTGCATTTCCATAGTGCATAGCACAAAGCATAAACTCCAGAAATATGAAACTTATGAGAAAGTTCCCTAAATAGCCTCACTGTTCTTTTAAAGTCCCATTCTTTTTTCTTTTTTTAATCTTCTTGGAGACTATTAGAGTTTTTTCTTTATTTTTTTTTTTTTTGATATTTTTGAGCCATTCTCCCTTTAGAATTTCTGTGTATGTGATCGTTCCTATCTTTTTTCAAATTCACTTGAAAAATTTTTTTCAGTATTTTAGGTGATATGTGTTATACTTTCTCCAGAATGTTCTTTTTGACATAGAGTCATATTTCAGCATAGCAGAGTCACACTTCCAGTTATCCATCATTTATACTTTATTTGTCAGAATTCACTCTACTCAAACAGCTCCCAATATTACTGCATTCAACTTTGAAGAGAATTTGTTAAGATGATCTGTGTGCCATAGGCTTTGCTCTTTGCAGAGGGCAGCTGCTGACTGATGCCTCATTAGTTGATGCACTCCATCACTACTGTTACTATTTCACATTTTGTCTGTGTCCTTTTGCTTTAAAAAGAGACAAAGGAGCAGTCTGAGTTTTCCTATTAATTAGTTAGAAATGCTTCTTAAAGTCAGGAGAAAAATAAAATTAGTCTCATGATATAGCTACTTAAGTAAATCTTGTTTTTCCCCACCTCAGGGGCATAATCAACCCATTTCCTGCTTCAAAAGGAATCAGAGCTTCTCCACTGCAGTGTATTCACATAGCTGAAGGGCACACAAAAGCTGTGCTCTGTGTGGATTCTACTGATGATCTCCTCTTCACTGGATCAAAAGGTACTTACTAGTGGTTGTTTCAGATGGATATTTAACAGATGAAAAAAAAATGATTACATTTTAACAGGCTTAAAAGAATAGTCAAACTGCTTAATACCCATAAAAACCTGAGAAATAATTTGGTTCAACTCCTGAATTATAGAAAATCATTGCATAGTTGGGAAGAAAGTAAAACCTCTGTTGATGTTATATGAATAGAATGTTGAGAAAATACATCTCCCTTCAGTAACTGAGCACTTAATGTATGCAAGGTCCTGAGCTTAGTAATACAAGTTATATAAAAATTGACAAAAATGTACATCATTACAATGTACATACACTGTGGTAAAGAGAATAAGATGGGTAGGAAACCATCATTTCTTGAGCACTTAAGCGTATGTCAGAGACTATGCTAGACACTATACAAATTATATCTCATTTAATTCTCGTAGTAACCCCAGTGAGATACATGTTGCATCCTCATTTTACAGATGAAGAAACTAAGGATTCAAGACATGAAATAACTTCACCAGATAAACTTAGTAGTAAGTGGAAGAATCAGGATTGGAAACCCAGGTCTATTCATCTCCAAACCTATATTCTTAACCCCCTTTGGTACAAGTGTAGGCAACTGGAAATGAACTACAAATGCTTTGAAGAGTTAAATACTAATCTTTTTGAGGTTTCTGAAAAGGGAGGTTATGCCAACCTGTGAGACATAACAAGGCTTTGACAGAGGCATTTAGGAGGAACCTTACAGGATGGTTTGGATATTGACAGGTAATGATTGACAACCAAGATTGTAGAACAACATAAGCAGAGACATGGAGGGGAAAATGGGGTATGTTTGGAAAATAAATCCAATTGGTTGAAAAGTAGAATACAGCTGACCTTTGAACAACATGGGGGTTAGTGGTGCCAACCTCCTACACAGTCGAAAATCTGCGTATAACTTTTGACTCCCCCAAACCCGAACTACTAATAGCCTTCTGTGAACCAAAGCCTTACCAATAATATAAACAGTTGATTAATAAATATTTTGCATGTTATATGTATTATATACTATATTCTTACAATAAAGTAAGAAAAAAGAAAATGTTACAAAGAAAATCATAAGGAAGAGAAAACACATTCATCGTATTGTACTATATTTTTCAAATATTTTGCATATAAGTAGACCCTTCAAACCCATGTTGTTCAAGGGTCAACTGTAATCATAAGAGAAGTGATGGGCAGTAAAGCTAAAAAGGTAGGAAGGAAGCAAGTACAGGTTTGAGGAAGCTAATAAATGATTTTTAGCACGTAGGGATGTTACAAGACTCAGTTTAATCAGCAAGCATTTATTGCTCATTGCATATAAGGAAGTGTAACATATCTAGCTAGAACTTATGAATTGTGAATAACAGCAAGCCATTCTCCAATTAAAAAATAATCTGCACTGTGAAAAATGTACTTTTATAATTTAAAGTAAATTTATCTCCAGAATAATTATATATTTGACATGTCAGAAAAGCAAAATAATTAGTTTATAATTATGTTTTGGGGTCAAAAATAAAACCATCTATCAGTGACCCCTGGAAAAGAAAGGTATATGTGTTTATGAGTGTAGAGTGTTGTGAGGCAGTGAGAGTGAAGAGGCTGATTTGGGAATGCCATTTTAAATTCAGGGGAATTTTGAAGCAAGACTCTTGTGATATGACTATTTCAAAGTTTTATATAATTATTTTTTTTAATACCACATAATACATACACCAGCTATCCCTTGCTTTCATCCAATCCTTTATATGTACTTGGCCATGGAACTTGATGCAGAGGGTTGATGTCTGTTGCAGCTAGTGGAATAATTACTTTTTCTTATTTTATTTCATTCTTCTAGGGGAAAGATTGTTAAAGTAATTTTTATTGTTAAGAGAACCTAATTTAGTTCATATTGACAGTATTTTCCTTTTCTTGTTTGTTTTAGATCGTACTTGTAAAGTATGGAATCTGGTGACTGGGCAGGAGATAATGTCATTGGGGGGTCATCCCAACAATGTTGTATCTGTAAAATATTGTAATTATACAAGCTTGGTCTTCACTGTGTCCACATCTTATATTAAGGTGTGGGACATCAGAGATTCAGCAAAGTGCATTCGAACACTGACGTAAGTAATTTAAAGACAAATAGCATAAGGGCAAATAGTATAACATATATAAAAAGATAGGACTATGAATACATTTTTATTTATTTATAACTTTCCAGTTCCAAAAGGATGTTAAAATTAGGACATAGATAATATAACAGGGAAAAACTATTGAGAAAATGAAATATAGGAGCCTGGTATTAAATAGGAAGGAATAAATTGCATTTGATCTGTGACTAAGTATATATTTCATATTCCTCCCTCCCAAATACTAAGGTATTGCATCTTCATAGTATTTATTACTTGATGTAATATTGATTTACATTACTTGCTTCAAATGAATACCACTCTGTGGAAAATGGCTAAAATCACCATTATAGATAGTGAAGAAGTATTTGTAACCTTTACTTAGCAGGTATTAAATAATTGAGTGTTTTTTGTTTGTTCATGTTAGAACGTATACTGCTTTTGTGTGAACACAAATTCCATAACTGTAGGTTAGGTTGGATAATTGGAGGATGAGTTTGTTTTCTGTGTCATTATATGTGTCTTTAAAATAAAGAGCAAATAATGATTCTTTTTTGCTACAAGATCGATGAACAGTTTTACATAATTAAAATTGGGGTGAACTCTTTAAATAAACAAAGGGAGCATAAGAAAGGGTAATTTTTATAATTTGTAGAGGAAATATTAACTCAAGTCCTAATTTGTATTTTGAGAGCTACTAATTAATTTATTCTACTAAACACAAGTTTCTTGAGGGAAATTTCATGGAAAAAGGAACACTGTATCTTAGAAATCTGCCAATCCAGTTGACTCACTAAAGGCAAATTTAAAAAGATTGATTATAACTTGATATTTTAGAAGTTAGCTGAGAAAATGTTTCAAAATTTAAGAATATATCTATCATTTAGAATTTATCTGAGGAAATAGAAATAAGTTATGTTTAAGTCTTTAGCACTTGGAAATACTCCATATATGATTGGGTTAGATTAAGCAAAAACTGAAAATGGTTTGAAAAATCCTCATTGTCTTTAATTCAAAAGGCACACTTTTTTTTTTTTAATTTTTTTTTTTCCAACGTTTATTTATTTTTGGGACAGAGAGAGACAGAGCATGAACGGGGGAGGGGCAGAGAGAGAGGGAGACACAGAATTGGAAACAGGCTCCAGGCTCTGAGCCATCAGCCCAGAGCCTGATGCAGGGCTCGAACTCACGGACCGCGAGATCGTGACCTGGCTGAAGTCGGACGCTTAACCGACTGCGCCACCCAGGCGCCCCCAAAAGGCACACTTAATAAATAAGAAGAATATTGGTAGGCCTGGCCCTCGGGGCGTTCTGGAAGCTATAGGAAAATGAATTACTTTTGTGGCACTGTATCATTTGTTGAGTTTTTTGTTCTTTATCTTTGACATCTAATCTTTTTTTTTTTTTAAGTTTATTTATTTATGTTGAGAGAGAGAAAGAGAGAGAGAATGTACCAGCAGGGGAGGGGCAGAGAGAGACTGGAAGAGGGAGAACCCAAGCAGAGCCTGAAGTGGGGCTTGACCTCATACATTGTGAGATCATGACTTGAGCCCAGTCAAGTGTCCAACACTTAGCCGATTGAGCTAGCTAGGCACCCCAACATCTAATATTTTTTGAATGATATTCTAGTCATCCCTAACTCAGGAATCCCTAAGAATTCTGGAATTCTTAGGTTTATGATAGGTTTACAGATTAAGAATTTTAAGCCATTGGGGCTCCTCGGTGGCAGAGTCGGTTAAGCATCTGACTCCACTCAGGTCATGATTTCACGGTTTGTGAGTTCCAGCCCCATGTCAGGCTCTGTGCTGACAGCTCAGAGGGAGACTGGAGCCTGCTTCAGATTCTGTGTCTCCCTCTGTCTTTGCCCTTCCCCTGCTCATGCTCTGCTTCTCTCTCTCTCTCTCTCTCTCTCTCTCTCTCTCTCTCAAAAATAAACATTAAAAAAAAAAAAAGAATTTTAAGCCATTTAATCTTGTTTTAGTTATTCATTTATTCACTTATTCATCAAATGTGTTTATAAGTACCAGCTATGTGTGCATGAGTTTGCATGTCAGGTACTGTTCACATGGTGACCAAAGGGCAAAGAGCTTGTTTTTGCCCACAGCCAGTTTCCTAGGAATTCAAGGAACTGTAAGCTGAACTCTCATCCAGGATTGTGACTTTTCCCTTTGTTTTGTCCCTGTTAAGGTCTTCAGGTCAAGTTACTCTTGGAGATGCCTGTTCTGCAAGTACCAGCCGGACAGTAGCTATTCCTTCTGGAGAAAACCAGATAAATCAAATTGCTCTAAACCCAACTGGCACTTTCCTCTATGCAGCTTCTGGAAATGCTGTCAGAATGTGGGATCTTAAAAGGTAGAATTTTTAAGAGAATGTATTTCTTATATATGGCAAGTACAATTTTCAGGCATTAATAACATATTAGTGCATGTAAAATCTAACTTTTATAACCCCAGAAGTTAATGTAAAATAATAGGCTTTTCTGTTTGGCCCAACACCCCTAAATGGCTCTTCTCTTCTCATTAGCAAATCCAAAAATTTCCTTTCTTTTATTCTCCATCAATAGAAAGAAAGTATATGAAGAAAAATAGCCTCTCTTAATATTTGTCTACAATTTGTGTTGTTTACTGGGAAGAGATCAAGATTCTCATTCCGTTTCACCAGAACGTTTGAAAGAGTTTTTTGTTGTTGTTGTTGTGGTTGTTGTTTTGGGGGGAGGGGCAGCATCACTTAAACATTTTATATCTCAAAATTTTTAGTTTATAAGCTTAAGTTAATTACTGGGGGCATAAATCTTTATAGGGGTTTTATGAATATAAAATGTATATAAGAGATTAAATATTAATATAAAATGGGTAAAAAATGATAAATTGAAATGTAAGGTGTTATATCTCTGATCTGATTTTTATTTGCCATGAAATGTGAGCTTTTATCCCTCACTTGAGTGTTTATTTTAGCTTCTTTTCTAGTTCTTAAAATTTTGGCAGCAAGGGAATATTCATTTATTAGTTAAGTATTTTTTCAACTTCAATTCTGGCAGGCACTGCACCAAGACTATGGTGGGTGCTGGGAATAAAGACTGAGCAAGACAAATGTGGTGTCTACCTTCTTAGAGCTCATTTTGTAACGGAGGATAATGGCCATTAAACAGGCATTTATAGGATACTGAGTGAAGTTTGTAATTCAGGTAATACAGGGTTCCTCCCATCTAGAGGGATTTGTCAGTGGTAAATAAAAAGGATATTTTAGAAACTGAAAATAACTAGTTATAACTTGTAATATGTTAACACATGACTGAGAAAGAATAATAAACATAATTTATAGATAAATAGATGAGAAAGAAAGAAGAAATACAGTCATGAGTCTGCTTTAGAAACAAAATGTAGAAAATTGAACACAGTGCTTGTCTGAGAAAATGAGAAAAGAGGTGAGTACTTGGTTTATTCTTGAAGATGTTAAAACTTGACTCATAGTCAAAACACCATGGAGGAAGATACCCAAAGTCATGACATGAGGCAGAAAAGGTAACAGCTTTTAAAAATCTTTGCACTTTCTGTTTTTGCTGAAAAGTTAGGTCCTTTGAAAGCTGCTGATTTCAGGAATGTGATTAAATGTACATTTATCATAAAAAAGTAAGAAAATAATTTTCTAGAAACGAAACTCTACAAGTTAAATATGTCTTTGTAGTCCAGCAGCTTGATTGAGGTAGGACTATGAAACAAAGGTTCATTGTCATCCCCTGACAATTAACATCACACATTTTTCTACAGTCACATATATGTCCTGGTCATTTTCAGTCCTTATAATAACTGATGAAATGGACCACTTACTTTCTGACGTGCATATATACATATGTGTGCATAAGTATATATATGTGTGTGTGCATACATGTATATATGATTGGTGTACATATTTGTGTATGTGTATATGCGAGAATATATGTGTTTTATATAAAGTAATCTTACTTTTTTCATATTTTTATTGATTGTGTAGTCATGTAAGTGATATAGTTGTTTTAATCAAATTCCAAATTGAACCTAATAACATTGGTCATATATTTTAACATGTTCAGATATTTAACAGATTAAGGTTTATCTGGACTTAGGTTGCATTTAAAATTAGTCTTTAGCAAGTTTTGCTGCCATTTCGTTTACTGTCTGAATGACATCAGTAACTTTGGAATAACTTATTTAGGATTCCTCACACTTCAGTCGTAGAATAGGTTAGGTTGGCCATATTTTGACCCTTAATTTGAAAAGAGTTGCATGGAGGTGGAGCTAAGTTTAAAAAAAAAAAAGCATTAGTGAACAGTTTCATCAAAGAATGTAGATTATTTACGTTGGGGCTTAACCTCAACCCATTAAGAAATATTTTCAAACAAAATTATTTTTCTTTCTTTTTAAAGGTTTCAGTCTACAGGAAAGTTAACAGGACACCTAGGCCCTGTTATGTGTCTTACAGTAGATCAGATTTCTAATGGACAAGATCTAATCATCACTGGCTCCAAGGATCATTACATCAAAGTGTGTATGATAGAGTTGTTGAATTATATTCTCCTATTAAATGATAGATATGAAGTATCAGATGCACCTAAGACCCTTTGCTCTTAATCAGTTTTCTTTTTTAACAATCCTATCCTTTGCTTTTTCTTCTTGATCTTTTTCCTCATTCAATAGTTCCTGATTTTATTGTCTTATAATTCAATCCCATGTTCTCATTTTTCATAGAAGATTGTTTTGGAGGGATTTTAATGATGTTTGGCTCAGTCATCCAGCTAATGCTTAAGTCTCATTGTCACCATCTTTTACACTGAGTTTAGTATGGTCTTCAGATTTTATGAAATTAGCAGATGAGGGAAGATGCACAATTTGATTCTGGAAATGTTAAATTTGAGATACTAAGTAAGAGAAGTCATCCTCCTATAGGCAAGTAGGCCATTTCAAAGGCAATTCTAGAACTCCAGATAAGTTATGACTAGACATGCAGGTTTGGGAGCCATTTGAAAGAAGCAGATGTTCAGGAGTTAGAGTAGTTGATGTGACCAAAGAGACAGAGGTTGACAGGACTCAGCCTTGTGAATTCCTGTAGGAACCAATAGGAATAAAAAGAGAATGCAGTAACAAAGGAGATAGGAAAAGTATAACTACTCTTTTTGGAACCTAAGATTAAGAGATGAGAAGTGGGTTAGTGACATGAAAATAGAGTGGTTAAAATGAGAGTATTGTGTATTTGGTAGACTTGAGTATTTCTGTCTGTTTAGGAAGCAGGCCCTTTGGAGAGGGAAAGTGATGGGGGAAGTGGTGGTAAGTGATGGAGGTGGTAGGAGTTAAAACCATATCAAAGATGTGAACCCTGGGAAGCAGGAAGCACACGTTAGCATCTAAAAAGAAGAGAAGGGTAAGAGAATGTTTGAAAATAAAAGGAAACTTTTGAAATGGAGGGAAGAGTCCAGAAAGTTTATTTTTGATCATGCGACCCTTTTCAGGAAATCATGAGGTCAATAGCTAAGAGAGATGATGACAACTGAGTGGAGTAGAAGGTTTAGAATAGCAACTTTGAGGGGAATTTGAGATGGCCACCAGGATTGCAGAGCTACATTATAGTGCCTAAATAACAGTCATATCATTTTTCTGACTTTCAACTGGATTGATATGTAGTACTTTTGTTATTGAACATATAGTTTGTTCACCATACATAAAAAAATTGGTTGCCTTTCTAAAAAGACTATAGACATATAAGCTTGTGACATATAAGCAAAAGTAGCATGAATATAGGGCCTGGGTTCTTCCTGAATCATTTATACAAGGTTAATTTAGTTAATTAGTAAAATATTGTAACAAGTCATATCTGGTTAATATACATGTGTATGTGTTTCTATGTATGAACACATATAGGTGCTTATTTATAAGTTAAATAGGATGCCCCCCTTTTCTCTCCTTTTTTAGATGTTTGACGTAACTGAAGGGGCTCTGGGAACTGTGAGTCCCACCCACAATTTTGAGCCCCCTCATTATGATGGCATTGAAGCGCTAACCATACAAGGGGATAACCTATTTAGTGGGTCCAGAGATAATGGAATCAAGAAATGGGACTTAGCTCAAAAAGACCTTCTACAGGTAATGTGAAACCTTTCATGGGATGAAGTGGGTACTTCAAAGCCACCAGTAGTCTATATAAGACCTTCAAGAGCCTCTCAAAGAGTGTTTCATCTTCAGCTACCAGGGTTACAAATTATGAGAAGGGCAACGTTCAATATTGAACAATACCTTCTAGATAAGAGTAGTTGAAAACAAAACGAACAAGTAGCATGAATGTCAATAGAACAAACTTGGCAACAGATGAACATATTGCTTTCAAAAGCGTTCTTTAAAAAATTTTTTTTGATGTTTATTTATTTTTGAGAGACAGAGACAGAGACAGAGCATGAGTTGGGGAGGGGCAGAGAGAGAGGGAGACACACAATCTGAAGCAGGCTCCAGGCTCTAAGCTATCAGCACAGAGACCGACATGGGGCTTGAACTCATGAGCTGTGAGATCATGACCTGAGTTGAAGTCGGACGCTTAAACTACTGAGCCACCCAGGAGCTCCTCAAAAGCTTTTATAGATATACATTCATGGTTGTGACTTTTATATTATTCATATAAATATATTTATACCTAAATGTCATATAATTAGAGTGTAAGTATTGTTTACTCATTATGAAATATATGTGAGCTCTACTTTAGTTTTCTACAAAAAGCCTTAGGCTTCCATGTTCTCTACTAAAGGTTGAAGGCAGTGATTTTATGAAGCGGTCCTTATTATCTACATACCAGGTTGTAGTTTTCAAACTTGTTGAATTAAATACATTTTGGAGAAAGGTGAGATACTTAACTCCCATGAAGAGAATGTGATGCGAAAAATTCTGTGTACTTTCTGGGTCTTTGAGATTCTTCAAGACTTAATATTATAAGTTTTAATATTGATAACACTGATAATAATTGAGGCAAATTGGAAAGCAAATTGCAAATTTATTTCTTTAAATCATTAAGAATGATTGCATAGAAAATGATTTGTGGGGCACCTGGGTGGCTCAGTCAGTTAAGTGTCCGACTCTGGCTCAGGTCATGATCTCATGGTTCATGGGTTCAAGCCCCACGTCGGGCTCTGTGCTGACAGCTCAGAGCCTGGAGCCTGCTTCAGATTCTGTATCTCCCTCTTTTTCTGCCCCTCCCTGACTTGTGTTTTCTCTCTCTGTCAAAAATAAATAAAAATTAAAAAAAAAAAAAAAGAAAATTTCTTTATGGCTTCCAGGCCATTGAGTGGTCTAAATATTGTTTTGTCAACAAATGTTCGAAACTTACTTTGGTGTGAAACTGTCATTTTGGAAGGCTCCTCTTCAGTGGCTTATTTCTCTTTCTTTCTCCAGCAAGTTCCAAATGCACATAAGGATTGGGTCTGTGCCCTAGGAGTGGTGCCAGGGCACCCGGTTTTGCTCAGTGGCTGCAGAGGGGGCATTTTGAAGCTTTGGAACATGGATACTTTTGTGCCAGTCGGAGAAATGAAGGGTCATGATAGTCCTATCAATGCCATATGTGTTAATTCCACCCACATTTTTACTGCAGCCGAGTAAGTTTTTCCTATGTGATTTTTTTCTATATTGGCTGTTTGTGTTCAGATTTAATAAATATTGTAAGTTGTAAATAACTGGAAACATAGAACACATGAAACCCTTTTATTACAGTCATTGTAATGTCTATTTAAGATCTCTTATTCATATTTTCTGATTTGCACCTTGGTCACTGCATTTAATCCCAAGATTACATGAGAATAGTGTTACTTCTGTATTAGCACTCAGCTTAACTAGCAAGTCTGATGCTAGATGTTCCCCTGGTGATTTTAATTAAAAAAATCATTTATAGGTGACTAATTCCAGAAAGTCAACAAACTTGCTATTCTTCTCATTTGGAACAAATCATTTTAAAAATCTCTGTTCCCCTTCTGCCTCTGTTTATAGTACAGTTGACTCTTGAACAATGTGGGCTTAGGGACCCTGACCCCTGCAGAGTTGAAAATCCAGATATAACTCTGACTTCCCCCAAATTAAATTAAGAATAGCTTACTGTTGACTGGAAACCTTACCGATAATATAGTCAGTTGACACATATTTTATATTTTATATGTATTAAATACTGTATTCTTACAATAAAGGAAGCTAGAGAAAAGAAAATGTTATTAAGAAAATCGTAAGGAAGAGAAAATACATTTATAGTACTGTGCTATGTTTATTAAAAAATCCACATGTAAGTGGACCCTCATAGTTCAAATCTGTGTTGTTCAAGGCTCAGCTGTATAAGTACATAGTAATACTATCTGGTTCCTCCCTCTTAGGAAGGCTGGATTCATTTGCTTATTTTTTCATTCATGATGAATCTCCAAAGTTGGGCACTGTTCCAGACTCTTGGGAAGACCTGTGAACAAAACAGATCCAAACCCCCAGTTTCATTCTAAGGGGAAAAAAAGACAAGAAATAAGTAAAATATATTATACAGTGACAGGTGCCTAGGAAGAAAAATAAAGCAGGGTACAGGGAAGAGAGTATTGTGGGGAGGGAGTTACACAATAAGGTGGTGGGTGAAGGCCTCACTGAGTAAGTGACATTTAAGAAGACGCTTGAAGGAAGTGGAGAGTTGTTGTGACCATAAAAATGACATAATATGTATATAAGTAATTTGGAAAGGAAAATATATATACCCTAATGTGAGGCATTGGTTTCATTCAAATAAAATATAATGTCTCATGAATATCTATCTTGAAAATCTCCTTTTGGTCATTTTTGCACATTTTAATTTAATCAGAACACCTTCTTGATTCATCTATCCTAAATGTATGATTACCTTGATTTTATTTTGAAAGCTCTGCTCTATTTCTATGGCATCTCTTCTTATTTGTGCTATTTTCATCAAATCCCTCTTTTCATTTAGATTTACTTTCTCATATCTCCAAAGTACTTCAAAGTTGATTTATTTTGTGTTTTTCTAAGGTGCTTACCTTTGGTGCTTCATTGATGTTATTTCCAAGATATATTACTTTCTCAAGACTCACCACTTTTGTTTATTCTCTTGGAAACTTTCTGTGTCCTTGGTAATTTATGGAAAATAACTGAATACCTCCCAAAGTTGTGGGACACATAATATAAGACTATAAAAGTATTATATATCACTGAGGTCTGGTGGGTGAAGTATGATGTTATTGTAACACCTCTCTTCCACAATATAGTCTTATTTTTGAAGAACTGAACTTTTTCTCAGTATGTCCATGGTGCACCAGATGCAAATGTATTTACTATGTAACTTAAAAATCAGGAAAATAGCCAATAAAGTCAAAGGCTATTTTCAAATTAGTTCCACTTATTTGTTAATTAGCACACACTTGTACAGTGCTTAGTATTTACCAGGCGCTGTTCTAAGTTCTTTCCAGGCATTAGTTCATGTATTTTCATAAGAACTCTAGAAGGTAAATATTATTATAATCTCGATTTTACAGGTGGGAAAACTGAGGCATTTTATAACTTAGTCCTTATATAATAATTCCATCATATCTGATATTTCTAGATTTGTTGCTTTTTATTTATTTATGTATTTATTTATAAATCTGGATCTGTAGTATTGATTAATTTTTCTTATGATTATGGGGCTCATTTTACCTGTGTCTTTTTTGTCAAGTAATAGTTTACTGGATGTTGAACATTATATTGTGTTTTAAGATCTGGATTTTGTTGTATTCTTCTAAAGAGCATTGGACTTCGTCAGGAAGTTAAGATTCTTGTGGTTCAGCTTCATCTTTTTGAGACCGATTTTTAATTCTTGGATTTCTACTGAATACCATAAGTGTTTGATGATATCTCCTTACTGATCAGAATGTGAACAGCTCACAGCCCTCTGTGGGCTCTGGGAATTGTTCAATTTATAGCTCACTAGTAGATGTTTGTTGTTGTTGCTGTTTGTTTGTTTCTTTTTGTTTTTTGGGTTTTTGCTTGGCCTTATAATCTTACTCTACTCATGGTGTAGCTTAGTATTCAGAGACATTAGTGGCCCTTATATAGATTTATGGAGTTTTTTTTCCCACAGCTCCATAGTTCTTTCTGCATAGCTCTCTCCTCTTCTCTCCTTGATCCTGAAAATTCCAACTACTCCACATCCCCCAGGTTTTTATTTCTATCTCTTCAACTTAGTGCTTCTGTAGTTTTCTGCTTGAGTTCTTCCTCCCTGGGAAGTGTTTCCAAAGCAACAGCCAGGGCTGTCATGAAGCTCACCCCTCTCCCTTTTCTCAGGGACAACAGCCCTGTACTCCCCCATGGCCCACTATCTGAAAATAGTTGTTCCATATATTTTGTCAGATTTTTACTTTGTTTGCAATAGGAGAGCTAACCTGCTTCAAATTACTTGGTTATGACTAGTAGTGGAAATTTGATAATTTCAGACTTAGTATGTCCTAAACTGAAATCCCAACCTTCCCAGGAAACCTGCTCATCCTTTGGCATCTCTGTCTTCTCTGTTGATCAGGCTAGATAGAAACTTTCATCCCTTCCTTTCATACTCCATAGCCAGTCCTTGAGCAAATCCTGTTGGTATTCTACCTTTAAATTATATTTGGAATCTGACCACTTCTCACCATATCTTCTAACTCACTGATTTTAATTGCCATCAGCTCTTGGATTACTACAAGAACTGATTATTATTAGTAGCTCCTAAACAAGGTACCTTGTTCATATGTAGTCTACTCTCAACACAGAAGCCAGAATAATCCTTTTAAAACACAGATTAGATCATATTCCTTCTCTGCTCAAAACCTTGCGTTGGTCCCCTATTTCACCTAGAGTAGAAGCCATACTTGATGTGACCTTGTGAGCATCTGTTATTTCTCTCACCTTTCCTTTTAGCACTTGCTCTTTCTAGACTTGCTCCTTGTTTTGTAGTCCCCAGTAACCTCTTTACTGGTCCTTGAACACATCACCTCATTTCAGCCATAGTACAGAATGCTCCCTTTGCCCAGAATGCTTTGCCTTCAGAGATCCTGACTCTCTTCCAATGTCCTTCTTTCTCACTAAGAGTAACCTTGCCATTGTATTTAAAATTGAAACCCTTCTATCACCTAGCACCCAATTCCCTTTACCATGCAGTCTTTTCTTTTTCTATAACATGGATTACTTTCTAATAAACTTCATAATTTAATTATTATGATTTACTGTCTATCTTCTCTTGTTAGAATGTGTAAGCTACAACAGAGGAGGGTTTTGTTATTTATCTGTTTGTTTGTTTTTAAGAATTGTCCCAAGCACCTAGAATATTGCCTGGAACATAGCAAGTTCTCAATAAGTATTTGTTGAATGGATGGCTGAATAAATGAATGGGTAGATGAGTAGGTGGATGAAGGAACATATCCCCTTGCTGTTACCAGTATACATATGCTGTGTGGGTTGGTGAGAAGACTATTATTTTCCCCCAGTTTTATTGAGATATAATTGAAATACAGCATTGTATAAGTTTAAGGTATACAGCATAGTAATTTGACTTACATATATTGTAAAATGATTATCACAATAAATTTAGTTAACATCTATCATCTTATATAGATTCAAAAAAAGAAAAAGAAAGTTTCTTTTTTGCTTGTAATAAGAACTCTTAGGGAGAACAAAGATTATTGATTAAAAACTAGAAAGCCTGGATCCGAGGCTCACCTCTGCCCTTTACTATGTTACATTGGACAGGTAACTAAACTCTCTTTATCCTTGAAATGGACTGCATAATCTCTGCAATGCCTTTTAACTATGAAATTCTATGGAAACTCTTTCTTTTAGCTTTGACTTTATTAGATAATTGGAGAAAAGTAACACTCCCTTAAAGCTATGAGAAATACAGTAAGAAATATGATTGTTTAATGACTATTCCCCAGTACCCACATGGTGGGTGAACAAAAACAAGTTTTCTCAGAAACACTTTGAATCTTCTATGTTCCATGATAGTGGAGTATTAGTCCACTTCTCAGTAGCCTCTTGCTTTTTCCATGGGCTTATGCTGATTTCATGTGAACATAATTCTGACTCTTGCCAGATTCACCAATTCCTGGAATCCCTGCTCCAATCTCCTCCCTTCCCAGAAGCCTTACTGTAACCTTACTCTGGGCTGTTGTGCCTGAAGATCTCTGACCAATGTTGTATCGCGTATTGTTTTTTGAAATAATGAGTGCAGATCCAGTGTAGTGATTAGGAGGTGGGGCCCTGGAACCAAACTGCGTAGATCGAAATCTTGGTTCTGTCATGTACTTTGTAATTTTGAGCCAATTACTTAACCTCTCTGGACCTAAATTTGCTCATCAATATAAAGGGGATAATAGCATTATCTATCTCTATGGTAGTTAAAGAGAATTGAATGTATTTATATATAAAGGGCACATACTAACAATGCCTGCCATATAGTAAGCCCTTGATAATATGAATTATTTTTAATATTATTATGTGTATCTGTTTGATATACTTATGGGACAATGTATATTTTTACTTACATATATTAAAGTCCTCTTCAGAAAATTTTTTCACAGTAATTCTAAAAGCTATTTCTTTATCTTCCTGCCTCTTTTCACGTGTTCATTTTTAATTTGTTCCGTAGTGATCGAACTGTGAGAATTTGGAAGGCTCGCAATTTGCAAGATGGTCAGATCTCTGACATAGGAGATCTGGGGGAAGATATTGCCAGTAATTAAACATGAGTGAAGATAGTCATAAACTGAATACTGTGATAATACTCTGTACGTTCATTATGGAAAAGTTGCCTAATAGGCGAAAATTTATGAATCGAATTAACTGGAAAATATATCTGAATCCAACTGCTGAATATAAATGGTATTCTAATAAAATTGTGTACTAGCCTGTGTGCTTAATTTTAATATCTCCCAAACATATATATCCTATAATCAGTATACTGCTTGATTCACACTTTATTGTGGCTGGATTTTTGTGCCTAGCTATTAAAAAACACCTTAAAATTATTTGAATTGTAAGATGACTGCTTCTGTGACAGAAAACCCCCAGAATACAATGCAACCCATTGGTAATTCGTCATATAGTCTGTTCAGATGATATATATTTAAACATACTGGGAATGTTACTCAAATTGTGGTCCGTCTGTCTGGTATTTATATCAGTCTATAGAGGGTTCCCAAATTTCGAAGCTCTTTTAATACAATGGAAAAAAATAAGATAGGAGAATATGATTGATGATTTTGCATAAGGTGGAATTGACCGTCCTCTACTAACAGAAAATGTTAAACAGTTTGTGTTAAATGTTGATGTTTACTTGTATTGACCAAAGTTTTACAGCTGTGCTATATTCTGTGCTCAGGACTAAAATGCTGTTAAATTGTTTTATTAGTGCTGTGCATACATTCTGCGATGGAAGACAATTTTGATGTCCTAACAGAAATATATTTTGATCTATTTTCCTATGGAGTTGTTTCTATTATCACCTTTTAATTTCATTTTTATTTAATAGTATTTCCTTCCCCTTTTATCTAATTTTTTTATATGCTGCTAAATATATTTTAAATACACTGTGTTTGCAAACCTTGGCAGTTATGAGAGCTCTATCATTTGCGGTGGGAAAAGGTATGTAAATAAGTAGATTGTAAAGAATGTCTTACCTTGTAACTGTATGAATTTTTAAATGCTGTAGATTGGATTTTGCAAAAGGATGTATAATTTATCGGTCTGCTCAGAATATTAATTTGTAAATTCTGCAAGTTTAATTTTTATGTAGATGGTATAACATTTGAAAATATTGTCTTGTGATTTTTTTTTTCCCTTTGAGTATATTTGCTTGTAAATGAAAGCTTAGCTACGGCTTCAATAAACATGTTGCTCTGAATTGTTTTTATTCTCTTGTCCTTTTTCTAATTATGAAAATTGTTAGTATTTGTAAAACTTTGTTTTATCTGTGTGTGATATAAGGAAAGGCATTTTTTTTTGTTATCCACTTCATATGCAATCCAGTTTTTGCTCATTAGACATGATATATTCTTGAATAGTTTGAATCATAACCTACTCTTGATGAACCAAAGGAACTCACTATTGAAAGAATTAAATCAGGAATGCCTGGGTGGCTCAGTGGCTTGAGTGTTCTACTTCGGCTCAGGTCATGATCTCACCGTTTATGGGTTTAAGCCCAGTATTCCGCTCTCTGCTGTCAGCACAAAGCCTGCTTCAGACCTTCTGTTCCCCAGTATCTCTGTCCCTCCACCACTCTCTCTCTCAAAACAAATAAACTTAAAAAAAAAAAAGTAAATAGTTGAATCAAACTATGTAATTTAGGCATGTGAACATAGATGGTAAAACAAAAATTATTCCCACAAATATTAGGACAATAGTGACTTTGGTTATCTGGAGAAGAAATAGGGTGGTCACTGGCAGGTATTGTAGGAGGTGAGTTGGGAATGTAGAGGGGGGTGTGGAGGTGTTTTTGGGGTCCTAGAAATGTTCTACTTCTCAATCTGGGTCCTAAGTTAAACTGTACATGTATTTCTCTTATTTTATGTATGTGTGCTATACTTCACAATGAAGTATATATTTCTTTTGTTTTAAAGAAGGGATTGTCCTGTAAAGAGGAAGTCAGCTACTTTGTAATTTTGCCTCCTTTCCTGGAGGAAAATACTATAAGACCTGAGAGACATTTTTAGAGGACTATTTTGAATTTCAATACCCTTAGAGTGTTTTTTTGTTTTTTTTTCCATAGGACTATTGCTCAACCATTCATTTGACAATTTATTCAATAAATGTTTATTGAGAATGCCCTGGGCCAGGTACTAGGGACAAAAAAATAGCAAGACTGAGTTGATGCTTGCCCTCTGAGTGGAGAGAGAGAATAAATGTAGCACTTACAGAACAGCTTGGTAAGTGCTCTGACTGGAAAGATCTGGGTGTCTTCACGCCTATTAGAGGCCTGACTGCAAGGCCAATTAGAGGTCTGTCATAAGGTCCGAGCACCGTGTGTGTTTGTGCAGAACACGAAGTCCGGTGTCTGTTTTACCTTTTAAAATGCTTAAGGCTCAAAAGTAAAACATAAAAAAATAAATAAATAAATAAACCGCTGAAGGCTCAGCTAGAGTTGATCTGATTTAAATAGTTCAAATGAATATGTAAAAGAGGCAGTCCTCTTAAAAGACTTTCATTTTGAATTATGTTGGGGGAAGTCATCTAGAGGACATGACCTCTGATTGACCCAAGAGCTAGATCCGGGCAATCAGAGACTCCGCAGCCGCCTCCCCAGTCCTTGCAATGTTATGTTCTGCCCACGTTACCACAGCCGGAGCTGTTTCTGTGTTTCAAGGACATAGCCTTGAGAGAGTTACGTGTTGTTGAGACTCTCTGCGTGATATTGGAGACTGAACCCAGGTAAGTCTTCTACGTAAACTTAAGATTCGGGCAGGCAGGTGTGGCAATCTACTCGTCTTGCGGCCGCCAGAGACAAGCCTCGTAAGTAAATCCCCTTGTTTCTTAAACCTGCTACCTACCAGTTTGGAGGGGCCGCTGCGTTCTTCTGTCTCTCCTTGTACTGGGGCTAGTTTCCCAACCGGGGGAAAAAAAAATACCGTTAATCTCTAAAGATTTCATCCAGAAAGGTTAGCAATAACTCTTTTTTAAAATATTTATGTATTTTTTAAAGAGAGAGAGCACGAGCGGGGTAGGGGCAGAGAGAGAGGAGACATACGACCTAAAGCAGGCCCCAGGCTGTGAGCCGGATGTGGGGCTTGAAGCCAGGAACTGTGAGATCATGACCTGAGCGGAAGTCTGCCGCTTAACTGACTGAGCCACCCAGACACCCGTTATCGCTAATTTTTAATACAGTTAAAATAGCGCTTCTAAAATTTAAAAGTGGATTACTCTTATGTATGAAATATACGCCATGTCCCTCAAGAATAGTGTCTTTTTTTAGAAGCTAACGTTTATTTCTTCTTTCAAATCCAAATCTTTTTTAGCTAAAGAATAATGACACTGTTTTGCGTATTACTTATCTCCACATTTATTTATTTCCCAGCTGATATGAAATCTTTTATAAAAATTTAAATTTAAATTATCAACATGTAACAATTTTTCTGTACTGCCGTTTGTAATTTTTCCTAAGCATTGACTGCGCCTTACTTCAAAATCAGTTCACATTCTCTTTTTAACCTCAGAATTGGTTGTGTTATTGCTGTGTTGGGGATTTGATTTGCCAGTTACTGTGCAGATACTGATGGTTGGGAATTTGTATTTGCAAATCATGGATATAAAATGTAAAGATTGCTCTGTATGAGCATCATGGTACAAAATATGAGTTATCTATCCTATTTTATAACCATAATGAGATGATGATGATGATGGTTTAAAATTAATCTCCCTCTTTTTAAATGAGGTTAATAACTGTAATAACCAACGTTTATTGAACATTTACTTTCCCCTTTGGATGATCCTGAAATGGGGGTAATCTAAGATGTCAGTGAGAGTCAGAAGCATCTGATTTCAGAGATATTTGTGAAAAAGTGTGCATCCTGGAATTTGTGAAGGACAGTATTGTGAGAGAATTTGCCAGACAAAAATAGTGACAAATGTACAGTACATTATATATGGGAGATTATATGATTCCTTTTAATATGTTTTTGTGTATGTTGGACCTGAGAAAAGCGAAGAACACATTTGTCAGACTTTCTTTGAGTTTGGGTTGCACATTTAACGTGGCTCTCCCACCAAGCATATGAACCAGGCCCAAGGTGGAGTAAGAAGGAATCAGGCCTATAGTCGTAGAAACCCTCGTTTTCCCAGTGGCAGCAGTGACAGGGCCCCAGCATCTGGCACTAGCTGTGGGTGTTGGGAGGTAAGACACAGGGCACTGCTCCAGCCGAGGTGGTTCCTGGAATCTGCAGTTGGGGCAGTGGATCCCTTGTTCAGTTCCTTGTCTTCTTGATTGTAGCAGAGGTAGAAAGTGAGTGGGCTAGTTCTTGGTGGGGGGTAATCTGGCACCTACTCACAATTTTGTAAGCACCCACCTCCCTCTTTCTGCTTTCTGCTTAAACTAGCTACAATAGTTTCTGTATTTGCTACTGAATTCTAAAAGATACACTATCTCTTTTTCTTTGTGATCTGTGTTTTAAGGTATTTCTTCCGTTTATTTTTTTCTGGACACTAATCATTAACCTACATAATTGTTTTTGTTTTCATTTTTATTTTTATTTTATGTAATAGTTTTTGGTTGCCTAGAGGTTTTAGGTGTTAATGGAATCTCCTTAAGGGCTATTGTTATTGTTTGTGAAACTCATGGTCTTCTCTAGTCTGGTAATTATATTTTGCTAGGAGCCCCCATGAATTATTCCGCATTGTCTTCCTTCCTCCAGTTGTTTGGTCCCCCTTAGGTGTGGTGTTCTGTTCCTTTGTTTTGCCCACTCAGGGTTCTGTCGACCCTGGGTGGTCGGGACAGGCTAGTGGTGAGGACAGCACTTTGCTCTGGTAAACCTGCAATTGACAGCAAATCATCTGTCCTCTCTCAGTGCCCTGGGAAACCCCTGCTCTACCAGTCTCTCGGTGTTAGCCTTCCTTCCCTGCTGTCTGTAGCTCCCCAACGTTTGCCTGGCCTGGAAGATTTAGCATGCCTCCCAAGGCTACAGGCATTCAGAGGTGTCGCTCTTCCTCCGGGGAATCCACAGTTTTGCTAATGTCTTCAACAACCCAATCAGACAGACCGGCTCTTCAGGCTTTCAGAGCTGCCTGGTGTTTTACTGGAGAACCTAAGTGGGGAGTAGCAGAGAGACAGTTTCATGCATCCTCATCTATTTTAACCATTTAACACCATCACTGAAAAATATCCAACAAATAAAAATAGGCTGATGGGAAGCCTGATTTCAGTAAGGACTGGGTTCATTTGCATGAATCAGGAACCTGACTAGTGTTTATTATCCTCAGATTAGACTATTAGACTGTTCTTGTATGTAGTAGTCTCTGCTGAAGGCAGGCAAGTAGGAGTGCCTTCACCAGCCTCAGGGAAGAGAGTAAGTGGCTGAGGATATTGTAATTTTCAGCTACTTTGGCCATTAGCTGAAGGATCCTGAAATACCTACCTTCTTATTTGATGAGTGCCTCATCCCACTGTGTTCCCACCTTCTTTTCCTTAGGCCTTCTGCTCTGACTTCTTCCAATGCCTTTGCTGCCTGTGTGTGTGTGTGTGTGTGTGTGTGTGTGTGTGAGAGAGAGAGAGAGAGAGAGAGAGAGAGAGAGAGAGAGAGAGAAGCTGTCAGTTGTTGATAGGAATCCCCACGGAGAAAAAATGCTCCATGAGAATTACCCTGATATATGGTGTGCGTGAGATGGAAGTTCTTAACCTTTTGAAACTACTCAGTACCAGCTGAGGAAATCAGGAGGACTCTGGGTAGTATCTGTGGCACAGACTTCTAATTTCTCCCACTACCACTCTCCTGCTTACTTTTAGTAATAAAAACCTGACGATTTCAGCTTAGCACGTGACTGCCCAGCCAGAGGTTGCATTTCCCACCTCATCTTGTGGTTATCCATGGCCATATGCTATGTTTCTGGCATGTGATTTAAGGGGAAGTGATGTACTGGTCTTACTTTTTTAAAAACTAGAGTGGTTGGCCTTCAGTTTGTCCTTCCCCTTTCCACTGACTAGGATGTGGAAGGGGTGACGATGAACCAGCCTTGACCGTGCAGATGAAGACAACATCCTGGGTGAGTGATGGTAGGACAGCATAACTGAATGAACCTGTGTCCTTGATGGCCTTGCGGAACAGAGCTTCCCCTCTGTCTTGAACCACCCGTCGGCCTTTATGGCAGGGGTTGGCAAATTTTTTTCAGTAAAGAGATAATAATATTTCAGGCTTTACAGGCCACATGTTGTCCCTTTCACACATTCTTTGTTTTTTAAACAACCATTTAAATTTGTAAAAAAATCTTTCCTAGCTTAAGGGCCAATGCAAAAACAGGCTGGACACTGAATTTGTCCCAAAGACTATAATTTGCCAACCCTTGCTTAAGATTGTTGCATAGGAGAAAGACAACTTTTTTTTTTTTTTGGAGTTATTGAATTTTAAGATCTTTTGTAAAGGAGTCTATCTGTATGGCATTTGTATCTATGTAGTTAATGATTTAAGAAAATATACTCTAGAATAGATTTGCTGCAGAGAGGGATGGCTACCAGGGCTATCGCGTGTGGTTGTGCACATTGTGCACTGCACAACCCAAAAAGATGACATTTATTTTTAGATATAAATTTATATATTTGTTACAACATTTAGGGTAGATGGCAGTAAATCATTTTGTTTTAAGGATATAAGAATACAATGATAATTTTCAGCATATGGAACTAAAAAGTATATTTAGGAAGACATTTTTTTCTAATTTGAACAAGGGTGTCTGTGGCCTAGTAATAGACACCCCTAGTGGTTAATTCTTTGACCTCTATTGCCTAAGGTTAACACATTTCTTATTAAGTAAGGTCAATTTAAAAATAATGAATATCTTCCCTTAAAAATATTCCTTGCTCAGGAAACTGGCTTCATGTCAGGTTTCATTAAAAATTATAAATTTTAGGTTCCACAATGTTTTCTGTCACATATGCCTTTTTAAAAATAAACAAATGTGCTAAAAAAATAGTCAACTATTTAAATGGAAGGATTTGGACAAGATTCCATTTTAACCTTTTCTCTAGGACTAATAACCCATTAGTTTGTGAACAATTGAAATTTTTGTTAAGATTTTTGCTATTATAGAGATTTTCTTATGTTGTCCCGGGTGTGGTGAAGTAGCATGGCAGCATTGGGCACGCTGTCATTGCTTGCTTTCTATCATTCCATCCACAAAGGTGGTTAGTCTACAAGTGTGCACTTGGACAGTGTGTGATTGCTATACTTGTTTGCCTGCTCCCCCACACCTGATGGCAAAAAGTAAAATGAGAGCGGAGTGTAAACATATAAAGGATCCTAAGTCTGGATCTAGTGAACATTTGCCATTCTTTTGGATTTCTTGGTACCTTTGAACAATTTTCTCTGTTAGGGTATTCCCACCTTATGAATTCCTTCTCACTTTCAATACCAGTCATTTCCCCTACCTCCTTTTGCGGGCCAGGGTGGCATGTGACTTAGACTTGGCTCATTAGAGCCACTGACAACAGACTTTGGATTGGAAGCTGGTGACCCAAAACAGGTGGCACCTGGCAGAATCCCTGTGATGGAGGTAATGGGAGCTAATGCCAATTTCCATGGAAGCAGTGGAAGAGGCTGCAGTGTCCATATCAATAATACAAGCCATGGGGTTTGTGCCTACTGGGAAAAGAGGCAGCCAGTTGTGAGGTTTGATTCTAGACATGGTTCTGGTTGCATGGCCTCCAAATCTCTGACTTCTCTGGAAAATGATACAATCACCTAATAACCTCCAGTATATTCCTTTTCTATTTCAATGAGCTGAGTTGGTTTGTATGATTTGCCACTAACAACCTCTACTTATAAACTAGGTCATAGCCCAAAACAAATGATGATCTCTTGGGAACTGAGTTTCTCATTTCTGGAATTGACACAGATGTCAGTAACAGAACGCAAATAACTGTAGACTGTTTTCCTTTTCCTGATGAGTTCACTTTAAGTAGCCTTACCTATTTCACATTCCAATGAGAGACTCACAGAAAAATCTCCAGAAAGGGTCTGAGATTCCAGGTCCTTCAATAATAAATGTTTTTCTTTTTTACATCTCATGGATTATTAATATGTTTTGACTACTGAAGGAAAGCATGTCAAGATCACTGTGTCCTTTCCTAGATGACTGGCTGTTTAATTGAGAATGAATGCATGCCCAATCTCTTGGCTAAGTGCCTTTATTTAGTATGATTGCTTGTTTGCAGTAGTTGATAATTCAGTTTTCTGTAAGTAGGTCAGGAAAATCTTGTCCTTTTGTATCCCAAGTAAGCCAAAAGTTGTAACTGGACTTTTCCTGGAGCACGTCATTTCTGCCTTACAGAAAATATGTCATAGGCCAAGATACTCTCTCTGTTTCCTGGAACGAGTCTTGGTAGTCCATGTAGGGTGAGAAATAGCCAGCTGCCTCCATCACTGTGTGAGCAATAACTTTGTGACAGCTCAATTGAATAATTAAAGCTTTCTACCTTCAGGTGGGAAAAAAAAGTAATATCTAGAAATTGTTGTGCATTGCATTTGATAAGGAATAATGGGCATTTGAAAACTATTTGGCTAGTCTCTATCTTTTGGTGTCCTGAAAAGTCTGTCTTATTAAATTAAAACAAATTTTAAATATAACCTAACTTAGAAAGGAGAGATAGTCTCAAATTGGGCAGACTCTAAGATGTTGACACATTACATTTTTGTCAAACTCTAACTCAGGAGTTCATTTTACCCTGCATAGTCCATGTGATTCAGAGAAACCCCCTGTCTTGTTCTGATTAGTCTAAGCTGATGCTTCTGCTTTAGCATTTGCCAGTCAGAATCACCTGGAGGGCTTGTTAAGGCACAGATTGCCTGGTCACACCCCTAGAGTTTCAGATGCAAAAGAATTTGCATTTCTAAAAAGTTCTCAGAAGATACTGATGCTGGTGGAGGGCCCACACTTTGAGAAGCACTAGTCTAAGTTGGTTCTGTTCTTTGTAGTCGTTCAGGAACCTGAGATAGACCCACCAAAACCTGGCATTCTCCTGGCAATGGTTATTGATCTAGGTGAGGACTACTGACCTAGTTCCTGGGTCTGTTGAGGGGAAAGATTAATATGCTGTGACTGGAAGAGCTCACCACACACTCCTGCTGGAGCCATTTAGCAAGCCTGTAACTTCACCTGCTACTGAAAACTATCTCTGACTCTGAGGGAATCCAGCTTTGGCATGACTACAGTGTTACGAATGTCAGAGCAGGCTGAATGTCAGAGCAGGCCAAAAACCTGGGACTCCCCATTATGTGAGATGATAAATACTCATATTGATAAACGTCTCTGAGCAGGGGTTTCTTTCCAGCCCTTGAAAACACCCTAATTGAAAGAGTGTTTTCCAGGGGCACCTGGGTGGCTCAGTCAGTTGAGCATCTGACCTTGGCTCAGGTCATGATCTTGCAGTCCGTGAGTTCAAGCCCTGTGTTGGGCTCGGTGCTGACAGCTCAGAGCCTGGAGCCTGCTTTGGATTCTGTGTCTGCCTCTCTCTCTGCCCCTCCCCTGCTCATGTTCTGTCTCTCTCTCTCCTTCAAAAACAAATAAATATTAAAAAAAAAAGTGTTATCCAGGAGAAATGTCTCTATACATGCAGTTAATTTTGAGGCAGTTTGAAGGAATTTGAGGAGTGGATAAGTAGAAAGTTCCATGAATGTTCTTTGGTTGAATGCCTTGGATTGGCTTTTATCTACCTTTATCTCAGATACATAGAAAACTGAAGGTTGTTCTCTCTTTCTTTAAGAGGCAATGCTTGAATTTCAGTTTAGAGAGGTGGCAGTGAGGGATAAAAATAGGAAGGAGAAGGAGAAAGAGAAATCCAGACAGAGTAATGAGTGATAAACCGGGAGTCAGATCATAACAAACCCTGCATGTCAAGTTCAGGAACTTGAACTTTGGTCCTCCATGGTGAAGTCAACAAAGGCTTCTAAATATGGTAATGACAAATTTCTCTGGTGGTACTGTGGAATGGATTGAAAGGGATAGACATTGCAGACATAAAAACTCCCAGGAGGCTGAGGGAATAATCCAGGTGAGAAGTTTCGAGGGCATGAGGTAGGCAGCAGCTTTGAAAATAGAGAGAAACTCACGGTTATGAGAGATAAAGGTCTCTGTAAAGAACCATTGGGATGTGGGAGTGGGAGAGGAAGGGAGAAGAGTCCCGCAGGTCTGCTGTGGGTTTGTTGTGTATGTAGTGCCAGGATAGGACAGAGAAAAATAAAAGCATAAAGGTCACCCTCGACACCCTGCTTCCCCATGTGTCATGTCTGCTCTTGCACCCAGTCCCTCACACCTCAGCTTTCCTCCATTTCTGCTGCTGCTAACCATCGACTCTCTGAGGTGGGCTTCTGTTATATCCCCCTCGTTAGTTTCCTCTCCTCCACTCTGATCACCCTCCAGATTGTTCTCCAGAGTGATATTTTCCAAATAAAATTTCACCTCAGTCATGTTCTGCTTGGAACCGTTCAAAGGATTTCTGTGATTCTCCGGGCAAAGACAAGGGCTTTGGGGCTCTCTATGACCAAGGCATCCAAGCACATTAGTCTTTGTTCAACTGTTCAACCAATCTTTGCACATGGTGTCCTCCATTTGCTCGATTAATTCCAATTGATCCATCAAATCTTATTTCAAGCTTGAATTCCTTAGGAAGTCATCGTTCCTGACTGTGGGACAAATTCCTTTACAACAAAGAGCTATACCCCATTCTTCACATAACTTACATGAGTTTGTAATTACTTACTTTGCTTATTTGATTTGTGTGCCTTCCTCTCTTGACTTCCAACTTCTTGAGAGAAAGATCTGATCTTGTTCACCCTGTGTCTTCCACATTTAACACAGTCCCTGCCACATAATTGGAGCTCAATAAATATTTGTTGGATGAAAGAGTGATTCATTTTGCGAGCAAGAGTGTGAGTTTTCTTTTGGATGTTAGAGACTGGGATGCTTGCAGGAAACCAGAAATAGTGCCTAGCAGCTAGTTTTACAAGAGGACAGGTTTAAAATATCAAAAATGAAGTTGATAATACTCAGTTGAATATTGGAAATTTGCTTCATGGCTTTGCTCACAAATGACCAGTTAGCAGTGTTAGCCTAATTCGCCAATGAGATTTTTTTTTTTTACTGAAGTAATGAAAACAAGATTAACTGAATATTTTATTTAAAAACATGCTAATAACGTTGTCAGATATTTCATACTTCTTAAATGTAAAATTTAAGTTTAAACACTGTACTTCTGTCATTGAAATGTTTAAAAATGATGAGAAAGTGTCCTATTTTCAAAGAATTGCATAAGTGATTTCAAAATGTGAAAGCCAAAGACTAAAGAAGAAAAAAATAACCTTATCCTCTCTACTAGAAGTTATTAGTGCAATGATAGGGAGAACTTCAAATGAGTTAATTTCTTCTATTCCATTAAGTTTAGTGTGGTTTTAAGAAGCATCAAGGAGATGATGAGGATGCCAAAAATCAAGAGAATGATTACCACAGGATAAAAGCATCATGAAAAAGGACATTTTCCTGTGTGCTCATGTAATATTCATAAGAAATTAGAAAGTCAGAGAGAAAATGTTATTTAACATTACTGACAATGGATATAAAAGAGTTGTCAACATTTGAAATCTTTAAAAGTGATTTTATGAAAAAAAATGTTTTGTTTTGTTTTGTTTTGTGGAACTCATTGCTTGCACAACACAAGGAGCACTAAAAAAGTTGGCAATGGATGAGGGCATACTCAAGTAAATTAAGAAAAATAGTGCTGATGCATTGTCAACAGTTAATCATCAAGGATTTTAGTGAAATTTCCACAAGTGAGTGAATGTCATTTTAGCAATGCATTTTGCAAGTGAAAAAGAAATAATATTCTCACATATGAGGTGTGTGCTATTGATTAGTATCAAAATAGTTAACTGTCTGATACAGTGGAATGGCTAGTGATGAAATAGTACAGAAGACATAACTAATATATGGAAATCCCATCACATGATAAAGTATATATTCAGTCAAATTCTTAAAAAATTTTGGAGATCATAACCTTTGCTAAACAATGGGGAATAGAAGATGGATCGGGAAAAAAACAGACCATGTAGAGAAGTTATGTGGTAGATCTCTAAGGACTAAGATATTAAAACTTAACAAGTAACTAAAAAGTTTTTAAAGTCAATATGTAATTTTAACAACATAGATCCATGTAATTCTGCCTTAAAAATGTACATACTTACAAGATGTCAACTCTATATAATATTTTTATTGGAGTATAATTGACATACAATATTATATTAGTTTCAGGTGTACAACATAGTAATTTGACATTTATATACATTATGAAATGATCACCAAATAAATCTCTTACCATCTGTCACCATATATGGTTATTATAATATTATTGACTATATTCCCTATGCTGCACATTATATCTTCATGACTTATTTTTTTTATAACTGTAAATTTGTACCTCTTGATTCCCTTTACCTATTTCATTTACCCCTCCACCTCCCTCCCCTTTGGGAACCAACAGTTTTCTCTTCTCTGTATTTATGAGTCTGTTTCTGTTTTGCTTGTTTGTTTTGTTTTTTAGATTCTACATAAAAGTGAAATCATATGGTATTTGTCTTTAACTTATTTCATTTAGCATAAGACCTTCTAGGTTCTACATGTTGTCACAAATGGCAAGATTTCATTCTTGTTAACGGCTGAGTAATATTCTGCTGTGTGTGTGTGTGTGTGTGTGTGTGTGTGTGTGTGTGCGTGTGTGCACACGTGTGTATGTATCCCACATATTCTTTATCCATTTGTCTTTCAATGGACTCATAGGTTGCTTCCATATCTTAGCTACTGTAAATAATACTGCAGTTAACAGAGGAGTACATATATCTTTTCAGATTAGTGTTTTTGTTTTCTTTGGTTCATCCGTTTCACCCAGAACTGGAATTGTTCGATCATATGGTAGTACTGTTTTGAGGAACTTCCATACTATTTTCCATAGTGGCTGTACCATTTTACATCCTTACCACAGTGCATGAACATTCCCTTTTCTCCACATCTTTGACAATGCTTATTGTTTTTATTTTAGTGGCCATGATACATGTATTTTTTGAAGCCTACAAAATGCACAGTGAAAATATAGGGCTTAGGGGGGAAATAGACTACTCCCAACCTATGGAACTTTGTAATGAAAGCAATAACTAAAACAGTTATAATCCTAGTAACCAACAGAAGCCCAAAGACCTCTTTTTTAGCATTGGCCCCAGAATCCCCCATAATCAAACATTTGCAACATTACACTCTGGTGCCCTTGACTTTTCTTTTGAGAGGTGTGAACTTTAGGGCTTTTGCTTTTAATAGCAATTTCATCAAAACTAAAAAACTGGTTCACAATATAGCTTTCTCATTAAGTTTTTAAAATAGCATGGAAAATGTCTTTGTAGCATATTTTATGCCTGTAGCTTCACCAGGTAGCCAGTGAAAAGGGTTCTGATCCTTGAAGCCAGTAAATGAGCCACTATTTACACCAAAGGAAGGCCCTGCTGTGGAGTTTGCAGTTTTTATCGTGAATCTTCATATTGTGCTAAAGTTTGTCTTTTTAAAAATCTGTTTTTATTTATTTTAAGAGAGAGAAAGCACACATGAGCAGGGGAAGGGCAGAGAGAGAGAGGGAGAGAGAATCTCAAGCAGAGTCCTCGTTGTCAGCACAGATCCTGATGTGGGGCTTCATCTCACGAGCCTGTGAGACCATGACCTGAGCTCAAATCAAGAGTTGGCTGCTTAACTGACTGAAGCACCCAGGTGCCCCATGCTAAAGTTTATCTTTAATTGTGAGAAATTAATTGTAAAATACATGTGTGAGCCAGCACCACTTCCTTGTCATACTGTCACCATTCTCCATGGTCTACCTGATATGAGATAATGCACATTAAGGAATACAAGTTGTAGCAGGACAGGTTGGTGTTTTCAATTGGTTTTATTACTTTTTTCATAATTGCACTGCTTTACTGAAAGTCTTTTCAATTATAGTATGTGGTTATTAATGCTGTAAAAAGTAATTTGATTTCTTTCCAAACAAGTGATTATAAAGTCTATATTAGGTGCAAATTCTTATATAATGATAATAGTATGCTTTGGCCTCAAGATTGTTAAACTTTCCTGCCAATATTGGCCAGCATTTTGAATGCTGGTTTCAAATGAGTTTATTATGCTATTGAGTTGTTTAAATTTTTTATTAAGTTTTTTATTTTAATTCCAGTAAACTACAGTGTTAACTACAGTGTTGTATTCGATTCAAGTGTACAATATAGTGATTCACCAGTTGTTTTCATCACTCAGTGCTCACCATGATTGTGAACTCTTTAATCCCCACAACTTATTTCACCCCCCCCTCCTGCCCCCCTCTAGTAAACATCAGTTTGTTCTTTATAGTTAAGAGTCTGTTTCTGGATTCCTCTCTCTTTCTCCCTTTTTTCCCCTTTGTTTCTTAAATTCCACACATGAGTAAAATCATGGTATTTGTCTTTCTCTATTTTACTTATATGCTATTAGGTTTTTAAATTTCATATAGATCTTCAAATCTAATCACCTTAGTTATTATAATCCAAATGAGAGTGATAGATTTCTAAAACAGTGTCTTAAAGCCAATGTTTAGCTAAATACTGCAAAGAGGAACACTAAAAATCCTCAGTGAACACTTTTAAAATAAATTACAGTCTTGTGGTCTTCCCTTTCCAACCTTTAATGTGATTGGTGTCATTTTTTTGCAGTTTAAGAAAGAACTCATTTAATTTTCAAATATATCTGAAAAGTACACATCCTATCATGAGATTATAATATAAATTTTCATTTTTAATGGATTGAAAAGATTAATAATAATACCAAATAGTAAACAAGGTATTTTTAAACAGCATTCTTTGGAGAGCCATCTTACTCCTATATTCAAAAGTTCCCTTAGCTATTACAGCCAAGAGGTAGTTCAGCAGACTAGAGTTGTGTTTTTCAAACAGTGGGTTCCAACACTTGGTAGGTTCTGAAGTCATTTCAGTGGCTTCAAAACAATTTATTTTTAAAAAAGAAACTGGATAACTTGTTAATAGCATAGAAAACATCAGAGAGCATCTTTCTTAGTAAAGGTAATCTTTTAAAAATTAAGTATTATGTATGTATGTGTCTGGGTATATTTCCTACAGTGGGTCATGGTCAGAAATTTTATTGACCTAGAGGATACTGTGTATAGAACCACGGATAGAAATCAGATTACCTAGAGAAAGAGGAGACCTAATCAGAGAACTTACTGATGATATATCTGGTGAAATGAGGATTCTCAGCTGTCTGGTTAGAGACTTAGACCCCCAAGGCCCAGGTCATGACCTCCATATCTGTGGGAGCTGAGTTGAGACCACCTTCTCTTGAGATTTCCCACTATAATTTGCACCAATGAGGATATTAATGCAAAGTCATATGACACCTGTGCTACTACGCAGTAATGAAAATACTCTCACTAAACCTCAGTTTAAAAATGGTTTGTTGGGGCACCTGGTTTGCTCAGTCAGTTAAGTGTCTGACTCTTGATTTCACCTCAGGTCATGATCTCATGAGTTCAAGCCCTGTATTGGGGCTCTGCATCTACTGCATGAACCTGCTTTGGATTCTGTGTCTCCCTCTCTCTCTGCCCCTCTCCTGCTCATGCTCTCTCTCTCAAAAATAAATAAACATTAGAATAAATAAATAAATAAATAAATAAATAAAAATGGTTTGTTAATTTACAGTCTTATCTAACAAGGAGCCTATTCAGTATCCTTGATTTACGAAGTCATCAAAATATTAAAATGTCAACATCCAAGGAAATTACCAGTGACATAATTTGATTAACATTATCCAGAAAATATACTTGATAGTCACCTGTGAAATTTGATACCCTTGAGAGTTATCTAGCACAGAGATATATATTCCTATCAATTTTTCTTTTTATCAAAATCAAATAGTCCCTTGGGAAAATCTACCAATTATATCTATTTTGTAGTTTTTCTGTTTTTAAAGACAGAAAAAGACAGTTTATTGCTGAATAAAGATTATGACACAAGATTATTAGAGTAATAAAATGGCATCTCTGTATATAGGACAAACTTGATTATTAATTTGGGGTTTGTATATGGTCTTACTTATATTAACATTTGAGAATAGCAAGTATTTACCTATTGAGTCTTGCCACTAAGATGATTGTTGTATCTGTAGGAAAACATGGCAAGAGATCCTTCATTGGAGCTTGTTATTTTACCTGAGGCATCTGCCTCTTTTCTCTCTCATAGCCCTGCTACTTATATTACATAATGACCTTAACTGTACGTGTAAACATGCCTCAGGAGGACTCTGGGATGCTGATGGGAAACTGAGGACATTTACACAGATGTGATCTTTGTAAGGAAAGTTCTGCCGGGGTGGGGTCAGTTGGGGAAGTAGGTAAAGTATGAGAGAGGTCTGGTTTAACTGATGCATCTTCTGGAGATTTTTCTTTTTTTTTCTTTTTTTAATTAAAAAATGTTTAGTTTTGAGAGAGAGAGAGAGAGAGAGAGAGAGAACATGAGTAGGGGAGGGACAGAGAGAGAGGGAGACACAGAATCCAAAGCAGGTTCCAGGCTCTGAGCTGTCAGCAAAGAGACCGACATAGGGCTTGAACCCATGAACCATGAGATTGTGACCTGAGCCAAAGTTGGATGCTTAACTGACTGTGCTATCCAGGTGCTCCATCATCTTCTAGAGATTTTTCTAAGCCAATGCTGTCTGATAGAAGTATGATGTGAGCCACATCTGTAAGTTAAAATTTTCTAGTAGCCACATTAAAAAAGTAAAAAAAAAAATAGGTAAAATTAATTTTAATAATGTATTTTATTTATCACAATGTACCCAAAATATTATTTCAATGTGTACAATACAGAAATCAATGAGATACATTGCATTTCATTTTTATGCCGTTTTAAAAATCTGGCAAATATTTATACCAACAGCACTTCTCAATTCGGATTTTAAATTTTCATTAGAAATATTTTATCTGCATTTAGACTTTATAAAGCTTACAGGTGAAAAAGTAAATTCACAGTATGCCTGGTTGGCTCAGTTGAAAGAGCTTGTGATTCTTGATAAGTTCAAGTCCAAGCTAGGTGTAGAGAATACTTAGATAAATAAAACTTAAAAAAAAAAAGAAAAACTGAATTGATGTATCCAAGTTATTCCAAACATACTTAAAAGTTTTCCCTTGAATTCAGTATCAGTTTAAATTTAAATTGACTAAAATAAAAAATTCAGTTCCTCAGTTGCACTAGCCAGATTTCAAGTGCTCAATACCACACATAACTAATGGCTACAGTATTGAGACAACACAATTATAAGCAGTGGTGACCTTGAATTAACTCCTCTAGGAATGGATTCCTCTGTTATAAATTCAGAAATGAGAGTTTATATTATACGAATTTTTCTTTCAGAAACTAACCTAAAAAGATGAGAGATGAAGCTTCCTACTCTTTTTGACATGAGGAAGGCAGTGGAATTAGAGGGAATTAGGACTGACCTGGGTCACTGGGGCAATTAGTCAATCTATCTATACCACTGTAATGGAGATTATAAGGGTCTCTACCTCTTAGGTGGTTAAGCAGATTGACAAAGGATATGCTCAATACACAGGTTTTTGTTGTTGTTGTTTTGTTGTTGTTTTGTTTTTAATTAAGTAGATGGTTTGTACTTCAGTAAATTAATTGGGCATATAAATGTTCTTCCTTCTTCCCTATTTCCATTTTTTTCTTTGTAACTGAAATCTAGACCTAGTTGTATCATAGAAATTAGAAATTATTTGACTTACTGCAGAAATTATTTTAGGAATAGATCAGGGAACTATTCCAGTTGTGGATGAAGAAAAACAGCTGCATTTTCTTCCTGCCTATATTGATATGTATATATTTTTAATGTTTATTTATTTTTGAGAGAGAGAGACAGGCAGAGCATGAGAGAGGAAGGGGCAGAGAGAGGGGGAAACAGAACTTGAAGCAGGCTCCAGGCTCCGAGCTGTCAGCACAGAGCCTGACTTGGGGCTCGAACTCACGGACTGCGAGATCATGACCTGAGCCGAAAACCAAGAGTCAGATGCTCAACTGACTGAGCCACCCAGGCACTCCTTTATTTTGATTCTTAACAGTTCTTTATTAGAGTAGTATAGGTTTATAAATAAAATTAATTTACCCATCAGAGGGTCATGTGATAGTTAAACAGCAAAATGTAAGTATAATTGTGATACAATTAAATGATATGCCAATGATTTATTAATCAATGATTAAATATACTCAAAGCTTGAACTGAATCAAGCTCTTCCAGAACCTGAGGGCATGGAAGGAGGGCGTTCTTATAGAATCTGAGGAGCAGTGGCCTCTCTCAAGGTCTAGCTGCTTCTGTTTGGGCTCCCAAACAGCTTCTGTTACTCCCAGCTGTATGTGAGCCCACATTATGACCTATCAAGTGAAGGGACTGCTTTTATCTTCCACCTGAGGAAGAACTCTTGGATTCTGATTCTCTCCTGAGGTTTGTTCATCATGTGACTTTACACAGGGCTTTGTTTGTCAATCTGTTTGTCAATGGAGAAATGATAAACTGAGAGTCAAAGCTGAAATTATGCACACATTAGGCATCTCTGTTCGTCTATTCATTCAGCAGTAATGTTTTCTAGGGATATAGAAAATGACTCTCACATAATTCTCTCATTCTCACAGAAGTTCTAGCTTTCCACAGGCAGGAGAACAAAAAAATATAGTAAAGCATTATAGGTATGATAGCCAATTCTACCTGGGCCGAGGTGGGGTGCCAGAGAAATGATTCATAAAAGAGGGGATCTCGAGAGTCTTGAAACATTATAAATGCTAATGCTGCAGAGAGGGGTAGGGGTGGGGAAGGGCAGTCCAAGCAGAGCCTGAGGCCAAAGCCAAGAGACTCGACACCATGCAGTGTGCTCCAAGGAGCCGTAAGTCATTGGTCATGGTTGAAGCCTAGCTTTTGCATATCATGCCAGGAAACAAGAATTTCATCATGCCTAGTGAAAGAGCCAACAAAAGGTTATATGCTGGGGAGTAGCAGGATCTAACTGGTGTCTAGAAATATCACTCTGAAAGCAGAGGAGAAGATGGATGGGAAGTATATCTGTTCCCATAAGACACTATATCCATCGCAATAGCCCAGGCACAAGAGGATGGAGACGTATGAATGAAAGCCTTAGCGATTAGGAAACAGAAAAGGGAGTTAATTTTAACGTCGTCAGTTATGTAAGAAATACAAAAGAAATACTGTGCTCAGAAGTTTAAGGTTTACTTAGAGACTTCACTCACTCATGAAAAGTTTGATTCTCCATTCTCTGAAATCCTGACTCAGTAAGTATGGGTGGTGCCTGGGAATCTGTATTAAGCAATAACAACAACAAACTCTCCAGATGATTCTGTTGAGCAGCCAGGATGGACATCCACAGGCCTAAAAAAATAATTCTTGAAGTTGAAAGGAGTCATATCAGAGTCATTGGAGGAGGCTTCTTCTGTGAAAGTGGTTCTTCTACTTTTTTTACAATGTCCACTTGGCAGAGGGGAAAAAGTGCCCTGAGGCTCTCAGGAAAGAACTAACAGGTGTTTTGCAAATTGGCTGAATTTGTGCAGAAGCCAGCTCTTTGTAGATTCATGAATTAGAGCTCCCCATAAAATGTTAATAGTGTGTTAATTTTAGTTTATGAATATAAACTTTGGTCTTGTCCTAAAGTGACCACTGGTGTTTTGTCTAAGCCCATATTAACTGAGAAATTTCAGCCTCTCAGGGTTACTATCCTGAAGACATCTGATGAGGAATTCTAGGTGCCTGAGGCTGTTTGAACCAGGGGTTGAGAGATTAGGGAGAGGAAAATGATGTAAGATAATAACACAGTCCCCAGATCCCATGACCTTTTAACTTGCACATTTCTAGGGAGTCAGATTTTTGCTTGATAAACTTTTGGCAAAATTCTCAGGAATAGATTTTAGTATTTCCACCAGAGGGCAGTGATGTCTTCTACAATGTTAGTGACTGTGGTTAAGAAAATTTGTCATTCTTTTTTTGGACTTGCAGTGGGTGTGAGTAGGAAGAACTGATTAATTCTGACTGCCCATGGTCATTAGGGTGGATTTGAAGCCAAATTCCAGCAGAACACAGAGCAGGGAAGGTTAAATAGCATCTGCAGAACTACAGAGTCTTTTAAACCAGAGTGACTGCTTGATTAAATCAGTTGCCACTGTTGGTTAAATAGAATAGCTATCTTAAGACTCTGAAAATTCATAATTCGTGAAGCTCCTGTCTAGTAGCCTTAGGACTCAGATTTGGCAAGAGTTATGGGTCCCATGAAACCACAAGAAACAGATTTATACTACAACAGAGGACAGGGGAAAATTGCTTCTGAAGAACTCATACGCTTAATGGCTTCGGGCTCTATCTGTCACTAATTCCACCTTAGCTTGTTATGAGAGATTCAGCTGCTGGAAGAATGAAATGATATTTCCACTGGGGTAATATTAATGGGCATGGCCGTTAGCAAGACTGAGGAGCAATCCCGGTGTTATGGTAGAAAAATGATTTCAGAATTGGGGGTAGATATTTGGATGCTGGTGGTACCCTTTTAATGATAGAGGACCGTCACTTCCTATAATGGGTGTGGGTTAGGATCCTAAAATGTGTGTGTGTGTGTGTGTGTGTGTGTGTGTGTGTGTGTGTGTGTGTGTTCCTGGCTCTGCCACTAAGTGTGTAATCTTAACTAAGTCAGTTGTCCCCTCTGGTGTCCACAGTCCATACCTGTAAAATGAGTCAGTTTGTCCAGGTAAGCTTTTAGAATCATCACAGCTATAAAATTTTAAATTCTATGAAAACACAAATCTATTCCTACTGTAGGATTGAGCTACCATCTGGACAGCTCAGAGTGGCTCTGTGGAAGAGGCTTTTAAGTATGGACACGAAGTGGGGGACCCTTTACCAACTTTATCCAGCAGCACAGATTTTGAATTTTAGTAATAAAAGAACATAGTTCTTTGCTGTATTCAATGGGCAAAGACCTGGGAGAAATGGATGATATCAAGTTTCATCTAGAAGGCATTAGTACATTTATTTCCACCCCATTACTTTACAAATGAGGAAGAGGAGTCGAGCCAAGCGTCTTCAAAATTCATTCATGCAGACACTGTTCTGGGTGGAGATACAAAAGCAAACAAGGCAGACAGAGTTCCTGTGCTCTTGAGCTTAAATTTGAGCTGGAGAAGAGCTAAGTGTACAGTGTTGAGGATAGTGGGAGATCAGAGGGCAAAGTAGAGGAAGAAGAAGGCAAGTACGAAGGTTCCATTTCATCTAGGTTTTCTGAGAAGGCCTCTCAAGAAGACCATTTTGAACAGTGTCCTCAGGAAGTCACCTGGAGATTGTTTTAGGTGCAGAGAACAGTGAGTGCGAAGGCTTGGGGGCAACCCAAGAATAATGTGCAGAACCAGGATTTGCTCATTCACTGGCGCATTCATTCACTCGTTCAACAAACGCTCAGTGCCTGCTCTGTGCTATGCCCTGTTTCTGCCCCAGGATTAGAATCTTGAATTAGAATTCAAAAGCATTTGTGTTCAACCACCTCAAATATGCCTCCCTGATACAGTGTCCTTTTCTTCAGCACCCACTCTTTGCTGGGTACCTTGTAGGCATTTTGTTGAAATTAATCTTCAAAACAATTCCATGAGACTGTTTTGTAAAGAATAAAAATAAATATACTAAGAAATGAAGAAAAATGGAACCTAATGTCATTTATTTCAGTATGTACTAAGTTAGATGGAAAGACTCATTCCTTTGTCTTGTGAATAACTGCTATAAGTTATCAAAATGACTCCGTTGATATTATTCAGTTAATTCATGTGGATGTTTACTGAGCTTCTACCTTTGCCTGGTGTGGTATTGGAAAAATGAATAAAGTAGGAAGTCACACCAAGAATTGCAGTAAGTTGATAAATCTTCTAAGTGTCGGGGGGAAGTAAGAATGAACACGGTGGCAAGAGGATCTAAACGAAGAATCTGAGTCTTCCTGGGGGAAGGCAGGAAAAGCTTTATAAATCAATGAAGCCTTGGGCAGGAAACTGAAGGTATTGTGCCACGGGGACATGGACGCATACCTTCAAAGCAGATACTTTAAAGGGGTTACTACGGGAAAACTTACAAGCAGAGAATTGTTTGTGCGGTAAAGCACAATCTTCTGCTCTCTCACTGACCTGTAGTTTAGTCCAGTGCTAGGATGCATACATGATGGCTTATGTTCCAGTTTAAAGAGGTTCCAACCCTGTAGGGTCAGAGGAATGGAGGACATGCCTGCGACTATGTAACAAGGGGTGAGCAAATGATATTGTTAGAAAGGGGAGCCTCAGAGGCCTAACAGCTCTTGTTTTCTAGACTTTTTGTATGTTAACCCAGACCCCCTGAGACGGCTCTCTGTTAATCTATCTGAAGGGGAAGGAGTGAATCTGCAGGCCCATCAAGATCTGTCTTTCATGAAGATGGTACTGAAGGTGACAAAGGAAGCCCCTACCCCTTGCTTTGAAGGTCAGAAAGTGGTGCTGAAAAGCATCCACAATCACACAAAAAAAGAAGATATGCAAGTTACCTACATTCCGACGGCCCAAGACACTGCGTCTCCGAAGACAGCCCAAATATCCTCGAAAGAGCGCCCCCAGGAGAAACAAGCTTGACCACTATGCCATCATCAAGTTCCCCCTGACTACAGAGTCGGCCATGAAGAAAATAGAAGACAACAACACTCTTGTGTTCATTGTGGATGTCAAGGCCAACAAGCACCAGATCAAACAGGCCGTGAAGAAACTCTATGACATTGATGTGGCCAAGGTCAACACTCTGGTCAGGCCCGATGGAGAAAAGAAGGCATATGTTTGACTGGCTCCTGACTATGATGCTTTGGATGTTGCCAACAAAATTGGGATCATCTAAATTGAGTCCAGCTGGCTAAATCTGAATTTAAACTTTTTCACCATAAAAAAAGGATCTGTCTGTTTTTGGATGGATGAGTAGGAGTGTAAAGGGGCAGGAGGGCATTCCTGAAAGAGGGAACAGTATATTTAACTGTAGGAAAACTAGAAACCATGGTGTGTTTAGAGAACTGCAGATATATTGTCAGGATTATACAGTGTGAGGTAGGTGGGAGATGGGCCTCAGAAGGCGAGGGGCATCTGGAAGGGGGATTCTAGAAAGGTCACCTGAAGAAGCATATCCAGATGGTTTTATATGTCGCGTTAAGGTATTTGAAGTTTACATTTTAGGCCAGCAGAGCCAGTCACATACCCTATGTGAGTGATGTGAGCGGTGGTGGACTGTGGTGGCCTGGGATCCAGGGCATCACCATTCAATGGGAAGTAGGTGGCATTCAGCTCCATGTGGTTACTGAATGTGGAAATTTGTGTCCAGTGTTACCAGAGATTTGGATTTTTCAAGCTGAGCCATAAATTTAAATTTGTACACAAAATATTCTCATTTTAATGTTGGAAACAAGTTCAAATTTACTTAACAAATAAGTGGTCCAAACTGAACATTAACTGGATTGGTCTCTGGTTTCTGATCCTTGCAGGGGAGTGAAAGGGGTGTCATGTGAAATCTTAATAGAGTAGCTGATCAGTTTTGGTTTCTAAAGGGATTATTCTAGGGGTACTGGATGACTTAGTCAGTTAAACCTCCAACTCTTGATCTTGGCTCATGTCATGATTTCACAGTTTGTGAGTTTGAGCCCCAAGATGGGATCTGTACTGATGGTGTGGAGCCTGCTAGGGATTGTCTCTCCCTCTCTCTCTGCCCTCCCCCACTTGTGCGCTCTCTCTCACTCTCAAAATAAATAAACTTAAAAAAATAAAAGGATTGTTCTGGAAATAATAAGTAGAATAAATTGAAGAAGGATAGGATAGAATCAAGAAGAGTAATAATGAGGCTTTTGAAATAGAAATTGAGGAGCTGAACTAAAGCAAAGGTAGCAGGGATGACGCTAAGGGATATTTAGAGGAATTGGCAAGATTTGGTGACCAGTAGGAACAGGTGTGAAAGAAAAAGGAGTATAGGATGACTTTTAGATTTCTGATTTAGATGGCTAAGTAAATGATGTTTGCATTCATTTAAATGAGTGGCTGACACTGGTTTACAAAGCAATATCCAGAATTCTTCCTGCATATATTGAGTTTGAAGTGTCTGTGGGACATCTAAATGAAGACCTCATGGCAAGTTTGGTGAATTCTGAAGCTTGGGGAAAAAATCAGATTGGGATTACATATCAGAGAGTCATCAGTGAATGGCTCGTATACATCCTTTCAACAAATATCAATATTTTACTTCAATATTTCAGGCCTTGTGCTAGGTGCTGGGGTTAACAACACACTGGGTGTGTGCTCCTGAAAAGTTCAGTATGGTGAAGCAAGCAGATGGTAAACAAAGAGGCATACAAATACAATAAATACAAATTATGATAAGTGCTATAGAGGATATATGGTTCATATGAAGATCAGATGTGATATGGGAAAGAAATAGAAGTCACATTGGTCACCCTAAGCTGGTGGCTGAGAGGAAGTCAACATGAAAGGAGAAATAGATGGTCTTTTGTTCAGAGAAGCTCAGTCCTTAGTGCTGGAGGAGAGAAGAGTGAGAACAGCCTGGAGATCGCCCCTGCATACTAGACTGGTAAAAGGAGAAGAATTTGAAATACTGGAGTGACCCAGTGCTCAGTCTTGGGGTGTTTCTCTTTTCTATCTTCACTCACTTTGTGATCATCTGGTTTCATAGCTTGAAATACCATGTATGTCTTATGATCCCTAAATTTGTATCTCTTGCTCAGACTTCTCCCTTGGATTTCAGACTCATGACCCTACTGACTGTCACCCAACTGCCATGCACACGTCGATGTCTGATAGGCATCTAGTGTGGGACATGACCAAAAACAAGCTTCTGACATTCTGTGATCCTCTCTCACTTCACCCTACCCAGCCTGAGTCTTCCGCATCCCAGCAAATGACAACTCCATTCTTCAGTTGCTGTGACCAAAAATCAGTGAGTCTTATCGTCTCCACCTAAATGTCTTATCCTAAATCTAATTACTTGTCACCTCACTGCTACCACCTTGATCAGGACTGCAAATATTTTTCATTTGGAATATTGCAATGGCCTCCTAACTGACCTTCTTGCTTTAATTCATGAACTCCTTCATTCTATTTCAGTAGAGAAGCCAGTTATCCTATTAAAAGACAAGTCTTCTCATGTCACTTCTTTGTTAACCACCACCCCCCACCCCCGCCATGGGTTCTCACCTCAGTTGGGGTAAAAGCCAAGCTTCTTCCAATGGCATACAAGGTCCTATATTATCTGTCCCCGGTTACTTCTCTTTAGTGAGTTCCTACTTTTCTCCCCCATGCGCATTTGGCAGCAATCACCCTGGTCTTCTTGAAGATCTTCTTCTTTTTTAAGTTTTTTAAAAATTATTTATTTTTAAAAGGGGGTGAGGGGCACAGAGAGAGGGAGAGAGAGAATCCCAGGCAGGCTCTACACTGTCAGCCCAGAGCCTGACTCAGGGCTTGATCTCACAAACTGTGAGATTCCTGTTTCAGGGCCTTTGAAATTACTATTCTCTCTTCTTGGATTGATACTCCCCCAGAAATCCACATGGTTTACTCCCTTACTTCCTTTAGGTTTTTAATCAATACCCAATATCCACTTTTCTGGCTACTTTCTCTAAATTTACAACCCAAACTGCTTATCCCACCTTCCCTGCTTTATTTTTCTTTTTCTTAGAGTTATTTCTTAGAGTTATTTTCCAGTATTCTAAATATTTTATTAATTTTTCTTTATCTCTCTTTATAACGTAAATTCTATGAGATCAAGGATTGACTGTTTCATTTATTGTTGCATCCACAAAGCCTTTAAGAGTGCCTGGCACATAAAGACCTTCAATAATGATCTTCCAAAGGAATGAACATAGGGTTAGGGACCAGCATGAGAAACCATTTCAAGGAAAATTCATTTTCAAGGAAAGCGTAGCTGATAATCTCCAGTGAACAGAAATACCAATTAAGATAAGGACTGAAATATAGACTTAGGGGTTGTCCAGCAAGAGGCTACTAGGAATCTTAATGAGAGAGGAGAGGATAAAGGTTATTTGAGCACCACAATCAGAAAGGGCATGAGGAAGTAGAAGCAGGGCATGCAAACCTTACCTGTGAACCAAGGTAGGCAGTTAGGGAAGTTGTTGACTAGAACAGGACAAGAGAGTCTTGAGGTCCTAAAGTTTCCTGAATATGTGAGAGATTCTGTTCCTCAGGTTTTTAAAAAATATTTATTTTTTATTTTATTTTTTTTTGTATATGAAATTTATTGTCAAATTCGTTTCCATACAACACCCAGTGCTCATCCCAACAGGTGCCCTCCTCAATGCCCATCACCCACTTTCCCCTCCTCCCCACCCCCCATCAACCCTCAGTTTGTTCTCAGTATTTAAGAGTCTCTTATGTTTTGCCTCCTTCCCTCTCTGTAACTTTTCTTTCCCCTTCCCCTCCCCCCGGTCTTCTGTTGAGTTTCTCACGATCCACATATGAGTGAAAACATATGGTATCTGTCTTTCTCTGCCTGACTTATGTCACTTAGCATAAGACTCTCCAGTTCCATCCACGTTGCTACAAATGGCCAGATTTCATTCTTTCTCATTGCCAAGTGGTATTCTATTGTAAATATAAACCACATCTTCTTTATCCATTCATCAGTTGATGGACATTTAGGCTCTTTCCATAATTTGGCTATTGTTGAAAGTGCTACTGTAAACATTGGGGTACAAGTGCCCCTATGCATCAGCACTCCTGCATCCCTTGGGTAAATTCCTAGCAATGCTATTGCTGAGTCATATCTATTTTTAATTTTTTGAGGAACCTCCACACTGTTTTCCAGAGTGGCTGCACCAGTTTGCATTCCCCCCAACAGTGCAAGAGGGTTCCCTTTTCTCCACATCCTCTCCAGCATCTATAGTCTCCTGATTTGTTCATTTAGCCACTCTGACTGGTGTGAGGGGGTATCTGAGTGTGGTTTTGATTTGTATTTCCCTGATGAGGAACGACGTTGAGCATCTTTTCATGTGCCTGTTGGCCATCTGGATGTCTTCTTTAGAGAAGTGTCTATTCATGTTTTCTTCCCATTTCTTCACTGGATTATTTGTTTTTCACGTGTGGAATTTGGTGAGCTCTTTATAGATTTTGGATACTAGCCCTTTGTCCGATATGTCATTTGCAAATATCTTTTCCCATTCCATTGGTTGCCTTTTAGTTTTGTTGATTGTTTCCTTTGCAGTGCAGAAGCTTTTTATCTTGATGAGGTCCCAATAGTTCATTTTTGCTTTTAATTCCCTTGCCTTTGGAGATTACTGTGGCTGAGGTCAGAGAGGTTTTTTTCCTGCTTTCTCCTCTAGGGTTTTGATGGTTTCGTGTCTCACATTCAGGTCCTTTATCCATTTTGAGTTTATTTTTGTGAATGGTGTAAGAAAGTGGTCTAGTTTCATTCTTCTGCATGTTGCTGTCCAGTTATCCCAGCACCATTTGTTTAAAGAGACTGTCTTTTTTCCATTGGATATTCCTTCCTGCTTTGTTAAAGATTAGTTGGCCATACTTTTGTGGGTCCAATTCTGGAGTCGCTATTCTATTCCATTGGTCTGTGTGTCTGTTTTTGTGCCAATACCATGCTGTCTTGATGATGACAGCTTTGTAGTAGAGGCTAAAGTCTGGGATTATGATGCCTCCTGCTTTGGTTTTCTTCTTCAATATTACTTTGGCTATTCGGGGCCTTTTGTGGTTCCATATGAATTTTAGGATTGCTTGTTCTAGCCTCGAGAAGAATGCTGGTGCGATTTTGATTGGGATTGCATTGAATGTGTAGACTGCTTTGGGTAGTATTGACATTTTATCAATATTTATTCTTCCAATCCATGAGCATGGAATGTTTTTCCATTTCTTTGTATTTTCTTCAATTTCCTTCATAAGCTTTGTGTAGTTTTCAGCATATAGGTCTTTTATATCTTTGGTTGGGTTCATTCCTTTGGTTGGGTTTATGATTCTTGGTGCAATTGTGAATGGGATCAGTTTCTTTGTCTTTCTGTTGCTTCATTATTACTGTATAAGAATGCAGCTGATTTCTGTACATTGATTTTGTATCCTGTGACTTTGCTGAATTCATGTATCAGTTCTATCAGACATTTGGTGGAGTCTGTTGAGTTTTCCATGTGTAGTATCATGTCATTTGCAAAAAGTGAAAGCTCGACTTCATCTGTGCCAATTTTGATGCCTTTGATTTCCTTTTGTTGTCTGATTGCTAATGTTAGAACATCCAACACTATGTTAAACAATAGCAGTGAGAGTGGACATCCCTGTTGTGTTCCTGATCTCAGGGGGAAAGCTCTCAGTTTTTCCCCCATTGAGGATGATATTAGCATGGGCTTTTCATAAATGGTTTTTATGATGTTTAAGTATGTTCCTTCTATCCTGATTTTCTCGAGGGTTTTTATTAAGAAAGGATGCTGAATTTTGTCAAATGTTTTTTCTGCATCAATTGAGAGGATCATATGATTCTCAACTTTCTTTTATTAAGGTGATGTATCACATTGATTGATTTGCAAATGTTGAACCAGCCCTGCAGCCCAGGAATGAATTCCACTTGATCATGGTGAATAATTCTTTTTATATGCTGTTGAATTTGATTTGCTAGTATCTTGTTGAGAATTGTTGCATCCATATTCATCAGGGATATTGGCCTGTAGTTCTCTTTTTCTGCTGGGTCTCTGTCTGGTTTGGGAATCCAAGTAATGCTGGCTTCAGAGAATGAGTCTGGAAGTTTTCCTTCCCTTTCTATTTTTTGGAACAGCTTGAGAAGGATAGGTATTATCTCTGCTTTAAATGTGGTAGAATTCCCCAGGGAAGCCGTCTGGTCCTGGACTCTTATTTGTTAAGAGATTTTTGATAACTGATTGAATTTCTTCACTGGTTATGGATCTGTTCAAATTTTATATTTCTTCCTGTTTGAGTTTTGGAAGTGTGTGGGTGCTTAGGAATTTGTCCATTTCTTCCAGGTTGTCCAGTTTGTTGGCATATAATTTTGCATAGTATTCCCTGATAATTGCTTGTATTTCTGAGGGATTGGTTGTAATAATTCCATTTTCATTCATGACTGTATCTATTTGGGTCCTCCCTCATTTCTTTTTGAGAAGTCTGGCTAAAGGTTTATCAATTTTGTTTATTTTTTCAAAAAACCAACTCTTGGTTTTATTGATCTGCTCTGCTGTTTTTTAGATTCTGTATTGTTTATTTCTGCTCAGATCTTTAGTATTTCTCTTCTTCTGCTGGATTTTGGGTGTCTTTGCTATTCTGCTTCTGTTTCCTTAAGTGTGCTGTTAGATTTTGTATTTGGGATTTTTCTTGTTTCTTGAGATAGGTCTGGATTGCAATGTATTTTCCTCTCAGGACTGCCTTCGCTGCGTCCCAAAGCGTTTGGATTGTTGTATTTTCATTTTCATTTGTTTCCATATTTAAAAAAATATTTAATTTTTTTAACGTTTTTATTTATTATTGAGAGACAGACACAGAGTGTGAACAGGGGAGGGGTAGAGAGAGGGGGAAACATAGAATCTGAAGTAGGCTCCAGGCTCTGAGCTGTCAGCACAGAGCCTGACACGGGACTCAAACTCACAAACTGCGAGATTGTGACCTGAGCTGAAGTTGGTCGCTTAACCAACTGAGCCATCCAGGCACCCCTCCATATATTTTTAAATTTCTTCTCTAATTGCCTGTTGACCCATTCATTCTTTAGTAGGATGTTCTTTAACCTCCATGCTTTTGGAGGTTTTCCATACATTTTCCTGTGGTTGATTTCATGTTCATAGCATTGTTGTCTGAAAGTGTACATGGTATGATGTCAATTCTTTTATACTTATTAAGGGCTGTTTTGTGACCCAGTATGTGATCTATCTTGGAGAATGTTCCATGTGCACTAGAGAAAAAAGTATATTCTGTCGCTTTGGGATGCAGAGTTCTAAATATATCTGTCAAGTCCGTCTGATCCAATATATCATTGAGGGCTCTTGTTTCTTTATTCATTCTCTGTGTAGATGTTCTATCCATTGATGTAAGGGGAGTATTAAAATCCCCTGCAATTACCACATAATATCAATAAGGTTGCTTATGTTTCTGATTTATTGTTTTATATATTTGGGGGCTTCCAAATTCGGTGCATAGACATTTATAATTGTTAGTTCTTCCTGATGGATAGACCCTGTAATTATTATATAATGCCCTTCTTCATCTCTTGTTACAACCTTTAATTTAAAGTCTAGTTTGTCTGATATAAGTATGGCTACTCCAGCTTTCTTTTGACTTCCAGTAGCATGATAGATAGTTCTTCATCTTCTCACTTTCAATCTGAAGGTGTCCTCTGGCCTAAAATGAGTCTCTTGTAGACAGCAAATAGATGGGTCTTGTTTTTTTATCCATTCTGATACCCTGTGTCTTTTGGTTGGAGCATTTAGTCCATTTACTTTCAGTGTTATTATAGAAAGATAGGGGTTTAGAGTCATTGTGTTATCTGTAGGTTTCATGCTTGTAGTGGTGTCTCTAGGTGGTGTCTCTAGGGACTTTGTGGTCCTTGCAACATTTCACTCACAGAGTCCCCCTTAGGATCTCTTGTAGGGCTGGTTTAGTGGTGATGAATTCCTTCAGTTTTTGTTTGTTTGGGAAAACCTTTATATCTCCTTCTATTCTGGATGACAGACTTGCTGGGTAAAGGGTTTTGGCTGCATATTTTTTCTGTTCATCACATTGAAGATTCCCTGCCATTCCTTTCTGGCCTGCCAAGTTTCAGTAGATAGGTCTGCTACTACCCTTTTGTGTCTACCTTTTTATGTTAAGTCCTGTTTATCCCTAGCTTGTTTCAGAATTCTCTCTTCATCCTTGTATTTTGCCAGTTTCACTATGATATGTTGTGCAGAAGATTGACTCAAGTTACGTCTGAAGGGGTATGTTATGATTTGCTCAAGTACACCTTTGGCCCCTTTCTCTCTTCTTCCTCTGGAATTCCTATGATACAATACTGTTCCATTTGATTGCATCACTTAGTTCTCTAATCCTCCCCTTGTACTCCTGGATTTTTTTCTCTCTCTTTTTGTCAGCTTCCTCTTTTTCCATAATTTTATCATCTAATTCACCTGTTCTCTCCTCTGCTTCTTCAATCTGTGCTGCAGCCACCTCCATTTTATTTTGCAGCTCATTTATAGCATTTTTTAATTCATCATGACTACTTTTTAGTCCCTTGATCTCTGTAGCAATAGATTCTCTGGTGTCCTCTATGCTTGTTTCAAGCCCAGTGGTTAATTTATGACTATTTTTCTAAATTCTTGTTCTGTTATATTGCTTATATCGGTTTTGATCAATTCATTAGCTGTCGCTACTTCCTGGAATTTTTTTTTGAGGAGAATTCTTCCATTTTGTCATTTTGGCTAGTTTTCTATTCCTTATGTGTTTTGAAAGCTTGTTGTATGCTCTGCACCTGCGAGTGCTGCTATATTAAAGGAGGGTCATACGCTGTCCATGGCCTTGCCCTTCAGGAGGTGTTTTTTTCAGGGATTGTTACTTGCTGTCTGTTGTTGTGACTTTGGTTATTTTATTACCCTACTCATAGTAATATTTTGGACCCTCCACCAGATTTGCTTTGATTTGTTTCTTGGAGTATCCCTGTAAAGGAAAACAGATAGACAAACAGGAGACAAAAACATGCAAAGACACAAACAAATAACACAAACAAACAAATAAAAATGAAAACCTAAAGACTAAAAACAAAAAAACAAAAACACCGACTACAAGTAAAGAAGAGGGTGGAAGTGGTGCTGATGGAAGAGCACATACAAAGAGAGAAACGATGTGGGGGGGTTTGGTGAGGGAGAGAATAAACGTTGATTAGGCAGAGACTAAAGGCTTAATCCAGAGAGAGGGAAAGGAAAATAAAGAAGGAGGTGGGGAAAACGAAATGAAGATAAAGTTACCCAGACTGAGAAACTATATGGCTTGATTATTTCAGAGTGAAAGGAGTTAAAGAAGGAGGTGTAGAACATGTATCAAGAAAATGGATTAAATATGTCTGTTTAGACAGACCAATAACCAGAGTAACCAGCCTAGGGGAGGGAAGAGATAAGGAGGAGAAATGGGGGGGGGGGCGGAGAATACATCTATATATCCAGAATTGACCTAGAGTTAATCCAGGCAATGCTGCATGGCTTGTAGGTAGCAGCTGTCCCCACAGAGTCTGTGCGCTCCAGTGGATGTGCAGTTACCCAGTGCTAGGGGGCGTGGTTTGGTGTTTTCTGAACCCACCCCTGCTATGGGCCCTGGGAGTGATCCCTGAGGCCCCGCCTTGGTGGTGGTGGTGGCAGGGAGAGTGGGGGAAATGGTGATCCCCCAGTCTCTTCTCCACGGAGTCGGACTGGTGGACTCAGTTTGAGTCGTCTTCACTATGCCATGGGTGCAGATGTGGTATTCCTTCTCTCTGCTAACTCCCCTGACCCTGCACTTGGCTAGGATTGTACTCTGGCACTGGGGAAGCGCGTCTCAGTGCAGCGATAAGTGGTCCCGGCTGGCTTTGTCTTTTCCCACAGCACTCCAGGGAAACGGCAGCATTTTCCTCCTGCAGACTGTGCCCTTGGCCCAGCCACTGCACCCCGGGGTGGGGTGGCAGACTAGACGTGTTCTGTGCTATCACACAGCCCTCCAGAGACGGAACCACTTTCTTCAGCTGTGGACTGAGACTCTGACTTACCATGGCACCTAGGCCTGGCTCCCCTCTTCCCCAGGTGCACAGGCAGGGAGCTGGCCCCTGTCTGAAGAAAGCCCCATGGTTAGAGTTCGGATCCCTCTCAGTCTCAGTCCAAGGTCTTTCTCCTGTCCAGATACAGTCCTGTGCTTCCCTAGCCGCTCTTTATCTTTCCTTTGTCTCTCTACAGAGGGGGTCCCCCCCCTCCATGCCCATGCAGCCTTTTTTTTTTTTTATCTCCCCCAGTTCGCAGTTACCCACCTATCTTTTTTCCAGCTTTCCCATTTTCTTCCTAGTGGATTCAGTCTCTTTTCCTCCCAGGCTCTGGTGTTCAAAGTCCTTTGGCTTCTACACTTCTTTGTTTGAGAGACGCGGGACATATGGATTCCCCCTACTTCTCCGCCATGTTGGCCTCCCACTCTATTTATTTTTTGGGAGAGTGCGAGCAGGGGAGGGGCAGAGAGAGGGGAGAGAGGACCCAAAGCAGACTCTGTGCTGACATGCTGACAACAGTGAGCCCTGTGTGGGACTCGAACTCACAAACCTCCTCAAGATCATGACCTGAGCTGAAGTCAGATGCTCAGTCAACTGAACCACCCAGGCACTCCACTTTTTCCATTTGGATTGTCCTGGATTTTATGATTACCTAAATTCTCCAACTTTTTACCTGTGGTAAGATAGGAGGGTATCCCTGAGTGTTTACAGGGCCCAACTCTCTCACTCCTATTTCTTATTGAGTATTTCAGAAATACATTTCAGAGCTGAACGGACTGTGTTCAGTTTAGTGCTTTAGTCTTTGATTATCCTCCAATTTTGTCAGCATATAAGTATCATCTTCATGATAATGTCGTAGCCCCTCCAGCTCCTTGTCATGCTCCTTTGGTGTTTCCCTTGGTCAGGGCTCAAGGGTTTTGCCTCTGGCGTTCTTTGTTAAACTGAAGTACTTGACTTGGATTGATTCAAAACCTAAATTTTAAAAAATGTAAAATCAATTACCTTTGGACAGTTGCTTCTCAATATCTTCTGCCAGAATTCCCGCCCCCCATATTGGTCATTAAAAGTCATCTTCTAAATCTTGATGTATCAAGGTGCATACTAAATAAAATATGATCAGACTGCTTTTGTGGTCTATTATAATTTAATTGCAGAGTTTAACTGACTTTTGTTTATTCTTTTCTTTTTTTTTTTTTTTAATGTTTATTTATTTTAGAGACAGAGAGAGACAGAGCATGAACAGGGGAGGGCCAGAGAGAGAGGGAGACACAGAATCTGAAACAGGCTCCAGGCTCTGAGCTGTCAGCACAGAGCCCGATGCGGGGCTCGAACTCACGGACGGCGAGATCATGACCTGAGCCGAAGTCGGCCCCTTAACCGACTGAGCCACCCAGGCGCCCCTCTTTTATTTTCTTTATATCTCAAATACCTCATCTGTGCATGCTGTGCTGTACTGCTTGATAATAGGCTCTACATAATAGAAATCCATTATGTTCCTCAAAGGAAATTTAAAAGCTGTTCTCTAAGGAGGAGAGGGAAACCCAAGTAGGAATTCAATCTCTAAGAATCAGCATGTATGTTTTTTTCCAAAGAAAGAAAGAAGAAAATAAATAAAAGGTAGAAAACTAGACTTCGGAAGTGTAGTTTCATGCTGCTGCATAAAATGAAACCCATATGGGAGAAGACAGATTGTCAGTAATCCTATGGAGCAGATGGGATTTTGTTCTTTCAAGTGAAAAAAAACCTGCATCTTTATTCCCCAAATATCTTGAAGTTGAGGTAAGCAAGGTTTATTCTCACCATCATCATATTCTATTTCAGCCTGATATTTCTAACAATCGCTAGACATCAGCAGGAAACTCTTAAGGAAATTAGCATTAAATGCAAAAACTATGTCATCCACACCATAGGTAACACAGATATATTTAAAAAGTACATTTACTCTTGGTTTGCTCTTTTATTTCTTCAAATGATTTCCATTTTCTTTTCTCCTTTTTAACTGATTCAAAAATTCTTAAATAATGAAAAGCAATAAATTTTTGTTTGCCCCTGCCTACTATCCAAACATATACCTTGGGGGCAAAGTCTTTTCATAATTTCTGTTTTTATCTTTTGTTGATTACCTCAAAAAGAAAATATGATTACATCTCTATTTTTACTTTATCAATAGATATTTATCAATTTAAAAGGCGAAAGATTTATGCGATCTGAAGAGAAACCAGAGTATGATATTTATCAATTTAGATAAAAGTGTAAATTGATAACATGGGTTGGTTTCCACTATGAAAGCGGAGGCTTTGGCTCATTTATTCCCTTCTATGTTTTTGTCTGGTGGTAGTATTTGTTTTAGTTCCTTAATTCCTTAACTTTCTAACTTTATTTTTTTGAGTTTATTTATTTATTTTTGAGATAGATAGGTAGGTAGGTAGGTAGGTAGGTAGATAGATAGATAGATAGATAGATAGATAGGGAATCTCAAGCAGGCTCCGTGCTCAAAATCACAAACTGTGAGATCATGACCTGAGCTTAAATCAAGGGTCAGATGATGCTTAACCAACTGAGCCACCCAGGTGCCCCAACTTTGTAACTTTCGATAGTAACTTTAACTCCCTGTCTCTTGTTCTATTTAACTTCCATAGGGTATCTTGATGCCCCACTAGGTAAGATGAAAACATTAGCATCCTCCTCCTTTTGTCTGATCTTCCTCCCTTCTTTATGATCTTCTTTGTGTCAAGTAGGATTTTGCTTTTATATTGTCAAGGTTATTACGATTTTCTTTCTGTTCAGAAGCCACACCCGAGTCTTGCATGTTTTGTCCTTATGTTAAATCCAACGCTGGACAATGATGCAGAAAATATTATTTTACAACAACAAAAATAAAATTCAATTCTTGAATAGAGGTTGCTAAGAATTACTTCTCTTCTATTGCAAAAATGTGGTCCCAAGTATTTAAAATAATGCTGCATTTTAGTGTTGTTTTATATTTAAACCTTGACATTTTTGTAGTGCCCTTCCTCCCCTATTTTTGTGGTGTTTCTAAGTGTTCTTTTTTCCTAGCATTTGTCTTTGCCATATACTTATTTGTATCTGGTTATATTTTATGGCAATTCTGTTTTTCCTTAGGGTCCTCCCTCTCAGCACTCTCTTAATTCCCCTAGGTCTCTGGTCAGTTTGGGACTTTACCTCTCCAGCCTTCCCATTTATCTCCAGTTTTCCAGCATCCTTAGACTGTCTTTTCATTTATTGATTTAGAGTAAATCCTCAAGTAACTTTTTTTTTTAAGCTTATTTATTTTTGAGAGGAAGACAGAGCATGAGTGGGGGAGGGGCTGAGAGAGAGAAGGAGACAGAATCCGAACCAGGCTCCAGGCTCTGAGCTGTCAGCCCAGAGCGTGACTCAGGGCTTTAACTTGTGAACTGTGAAATCATGACCTGAGCTGAAGTTGGATGCTTAACCAACTGAGTCCCCCTGGCACCCCTCCTCAAGTAACTGTTTAAGAAAAGGTAGAGACAAAGTAAATTTTCTGAGTATTCTAACTATGGTTATCAGGTGCCATCACACTTGTTCGTTAAATTGACTTGTTACAGAAGTTTTAGTTGAATATATTTTTTTCCTCAGAATTTTGGAAGTGTTGTCTTACTTTCTTCTATCATATTTTATTGCTGACAGGAAATGTAATGTCCATTTAATGTTTGTCACTGGAAACAACTTGTATTTTCTTTGGATATTCACTTTATCCTTGATGCTCAGAAATGTCTTTAAAATGTATTTATATTCTTCCATTTCTGTTTAGAGTCTATTTTAGTGTAACTATGTCTGTCTTCTTCAGTTCTGGATATTCTTATCTATTATTTCTTTGAAAAATACCTCTCCTTCATTTTGCTCTTCTCTTTTTGTGAGACTTCCTCAGAAACTCCTAGTCCAGTGTTTGGAACTTCTTGGATTATCCTATTTCTGTTTTCCTCATATATCTGTCACTTTGTCTTGTTGCTATGTGTCTTGGAAAATTTCTGGGACTCTGTTTTCCAGGCTTTGTTTTTAATTTTTTACTTGTTACTTTGTGCAACTTATAGTATTCAGGAATCATTATCAGGATACTACAGTATATAGGATACAAAGACTAGAGACCATATTCTCATCTCTCTCCCTTTACAAACTGCACTGTGTAGGGACATTCCTTGTTGTACTCAGACTATGAAATATTAGGATTCCTGGTTCTACAAGAGGGAGGACATTTGTAGACAGTAGGAGAGGAGTCTACATTTATCCATTAATAAATTTAACATCTCTCTGGAAGCATTACATAGCATATGCCATATCTTATACCCATTTTTATTTATTTATTTTTTTAAATTTATATATGAAATTTATTGTCAAATTGGTTTCCATACAACACCCAGTGCTCATCCCAAAAGGTGCCCTCCTCAATACCCATCACCCACCCTCTCCTCCCTCCCACCCCCCATCAACCCTCAGTTTGCTCTCAGTTCTCAACAGTCTCTTATGCTTTGGCTCTCTCCCACTCTAACCTCTTTTTTTTTTTTTCCTTCCCCTCCCCCATGGGTTCCTGTTAAGTTTCTCAGGATCCACATAAGAGTGAAACCATATGGTATCTGTCTTTCTCTGTATGGCTTATTTCACTTAGCATCACACTCTCCAGTTCCATCCATGTTGCTACAAAGGGCCATATTTCATTTTTTCTCATTGCCACGTAGTATTCCATAGTGTATATAAACCACAATTTCTTTATCCATTCATCACTTGATGGACATTTAGGCTCTTTCCATAATTTGGCTATTGTTGAGAGTGCTGCTATGAACATTGGGGTACAGGTGCCCCTATGCATCAGTACTCCTGTGTCCCTTGGATAAATTCCTAGCAGTGCTATTGCTGGGTCATACGGTAGGTCTATTTTTAATTTTCTGAGGAACCTCCACACTGCTTTCCAGAGCGGCTGCACCAATTTGCATTCCCACCAACAGTGCAAGAGGGTTCCCATTTCTCCACATCCTCTCCAGCATCTATAGTCTCCTGATTTGTTCATTTTGGCCACTCTGACTGGCGTGAGGTGATACCTGAGTGTGGTTTTGATTTGTATTTCCCTGATAAGGAGCGACGCTGAACATCTTTTCATGTGCCTGTTGGCCATCCGGATGTCTTCTTTAGAGAAGTGTCTGGTCATGTTTTCTGCCCATTTCTTCACTGGGTTATTTGCTTTTCGGGTGTGGAGTTTGGTGAGCTCTTTATAGATTTTGGATACTAGCCCTTTGTCCCATATGTCATTTGCAAATATCTTTTCCCATTCCGTTGGTTGCCTTTTAGTTTTGTTGGTTGTTTCCTTTGCTGTGCAGAAGCTTTTTATCTTCATAAGGTCCCAGTAATTCACTTTTGCTTTTAATTCCCTTGCCTTTGGGGATGTGTCGAGTAAGAGATTGCTACGGCTGAGGTCAGAGAGGTCTTTTTCTGCTTTCTCCTCTAAGGTTTTGATGGTTTCCTGTCTCACATTCAGGTCCTTTATCCATTTTGAGTTTATTTTTGTGAATGGTGTGAGGAAGTGGTCTAGTTTCAACCTTCTGCATGTTGCTGTCCAGTTCTCCCAGCACCATTTGTTAAAGAGACTGTCTTTTTTCCATTGGATGTTCTTTCCTGCTTTGTCAAAGATGAGTTGGCCATACGTTTGTGGGTCTAGTTCTGGGGTTTCTATTCTATTCCATTGGTCTATGTGTCTGTTTTTGTGCCAATACCATGCTGTCTTGATGATGACAGCTTTGTAGTAGAGGCTAAAGTCTGGGATTGTGATGCCTCCTGCTTTGGTCTTCTTCAAAATTACTTTGGCTATTCGGGGCCTTTTGTGGTTCCATATGAATTTTAGGATTGCTTGTTCTAGTTTCGAGAAGAATGCTGGTGCAATTTTGATTGGGATTGCATTGAATGTGTAGATAGCTTTGGGTAGTTTTGACATTTTGACAATATTTATTCTTCCAATCCATGAGCAGGGAATGTCTTTCCATTTCTTTAAATCTTCTTCAATTACCTTCATAAGCTTTCTATAGTTTTCAGCATACAGATCCTTTACATCTTTGGTTAGATTTATTCCTAGGTATTTTATGCTTCTTGGTGCAATTGTGAATGGGATCAGTTTCTTTATTTGTCTTTCTGTTGCTTCATTGTTAGTGTATAAGAATGCAACTGATTTGTGTACATTGATTTTGTATCCTGCAACTTTGCTGAATTCATGTATCAGTTCTAGCAGAGTTTTGGTGGAGTCTATCGGATTTTCCATGTATAATATCATGTCATCTGCAAAAAGCGAAAGCTTGACTTCATCTTTGCCAATGTTGATGCCTTTGATTTCCTTTTGTTGTCTGATTGCTGATGCTAGAACTTCCAGCACTATGTTAAACAACAGCGGTGAGAGATAATACCTATCCTTCTCAAGCTATTCCAAGAAATAGAAAGGGAAGGAAAACTTCCAGACTCATTCTATGAAGCCAGTATTACTTTGATTCCTAAACCAGACAGAGACCCAGTAAAAAAAGAGAACTACAGGCCAATATCCCTGATGAATATGGATGCCAAAATTCTCAATAAGATACTAGCAAATCGAATTCAACGGCATATAAAAAGAATTATTCACCATGATCAAGTGGGATTCATTCCTGGGATACAGGGCTGGTTCAACATTCGCAAATCAATCAACGTGATACATCACATTAACAACAAAAAAAGAGAAAAACCATATGATCCTGTCAATCGATGCAGAAAAGGCCTTTGACAAAATCCAGCACCCTTTCTTAATAAAAACCCTTGAGAAAGTCGGGATAGAAGGAACATACTTAAAGATCATAAAAGCCATTTATGAAAAGCCCACAGCTAACATCATTCTCAACGGGGAAAAACTGAGAGCTTTTTCCCTGAGATCTTATACCCATTTTAAAATAACTTTCCTAAAGCCCAACAAACAAAATGATCATCATTTCATCCATTTCTTTTTTAAGCAAGCTAGGCAAGGTTTTTCTGATTATGGCTTGTATTTGCTAAGCATTAAACTTTCTTTTAAAGACATTAAAATAGGGGCACCTGGATGGCTCAGTCGGTTAAGTGTCTGACTCTTGATTTCAGCTGAGGTCATGATCTCATGGTTCATGGGATCAAGCCTTGCATTGGGTTCCATGCTGACAGTGCAGAACCTGCTTGAGATTCCCTTCTCTGCTTCTCTCTCTGCCTCTCCACCCCCTCAAAATAAATAAATAAACTTAAAAAAATAAGGGCATTAAGATACAAAAAGTCTTTTATATTTGCCCGTGATTATCATTTCCATTTCCCTTCATTCATTTATGTAGGTCCAAATGTCCATCTGTCATCATTATCTTCTCTCTGAAGAACTTTCATTAAAGTGTGTTGTAGTGCATGTCTGTTGACAAAGAATTCCCTTCGTTTTTGTTGTCCAAAAGAGACTTCATTTCACCTTTGTTTTTGAAAAGTATTTTTGTGGAGTAAAGAATTTTAGGTCAAGGTGTTCTCTCTCCCTCCCTCCCCTTCATTATTTTAATTTTTTAATGTTTATTGATATTTGAGAGGGGGAGGGGCAGAGAGAGAGTGAGAGTGTTTTTTTCCGATATGTTTTGTGTGGGTTTCTTTGAATTTTTTTGGCACTGTGGGCTTATAATTTTCACCAAATTTGGAAAAATTCCAGCCTTTTTTTCTTCAAATATTTTTCTCCCCACCACTCTTTCTGGGACTCCAATTACACATATGTTAGAGTGCTGTATTGCCTAGTAGCTCATTGAGCCTCTCACCCCCTCCCTCCAGTTTTTTCTCTCTGTGCTTTAGTTTGGATAGTTTCTACTGACATGGCTTAAAGCTCACTGATCTTTTTACCTGCACTGCCTAATCTGCTTTAATTCCATCCAGTGCATTTTCCACTTCAGATATTTCTTTCTATATCTAGAAAAAACCTTTGGGCCTATTTCATAGCTTTCATTTCTCTTCTTATCATGCTTATGTTTTCCTTTACTTTTTTGAAAATCAGGATCATATAGTAGCCCTTTTAATATCCTTCTCTGCTAATTCCATTATTACTATAATTTCTGAATATATTTTTGTTGATGAATTCCCCTCTTTTGGGGCCATTATTTTCTTACCTTATAATCATTTTTAAATCTAATGGTAGACATTGTGGGTTTTAAAGTCTTGGTTGCTGTATTTTGTTGTAATCTATTAAATATGGTGTTGGTTTATTTTTCCCCTCTCGTAACAATTTAAGTTAATTAGAATCCGTTACATCCTCTCAAGACTTTTAAGCTTTGTTAAGGTAAGTCCAGGGAAGTCTTTAGGACCAATTTAGCACCATTACTAAAGCTATATAGTTTTTAGGATTATGCCCAATGTGTGGTCCTGTACAGGCTTCCAGAAATGTTGTGTCTACTCTTTTTTAGTAATTCTTCCCTGGCTTCAGGTAGTTTCTTCTTACACACACACTGGTCAGGTGAAGACCTGCCCCCACCCATCTACAGATCTCTAGGTCTCTTTCCTTGTAGTTCTCTCCTCTGTTTCATTGCCCACAACTTCTAGCTGCCCTGAGCTCTCTGAACTCTGATCTCGGGATCTTCAATTTGTAAGATTATTGGACTCTCAGTATCTTCCTTTTATTCTGTGGCATGTAAACTGACCCTCACCAGTAAATTGATGCAGTTGTAGGGCTTAACCTTGTAGGTTTACTTTCTCTGAGGGATCGCTGTCCTGGGCTGTGTGTTTCACATGTCTGAAAACTGTTTTTCATATATGGTGTCTTTTTCCTGATTGTTCTGGGTGGGGCCATTTGATCTCTGTACTTTCACCATGGCCAGAGCCGAGGATCTTTACTCCCCCTTCTTAAATTTACTGTGGACAATAAAGATTGTGTTTTATCCCCAATTTTTATTTCAAGCCAAACCTGCCAACAACCCAGTTAGAAATTGATGCTGCTCTTTATGCAGACTTCTAGGAAGTCCTTGATACTTTACACAATTGATGGATAGTGCAGTTGTCTTCAAGCATACGTTTACCCTGAACCAGAAACATTCAAAGCTGCCTAGAAAGACTGCCATGTGATAGTCACATGTTCCATTTGTGTTATTGTTAGTTCAAAGAAGAGGCTGTGGATACCATTAGATTTCCCTCTCAGAAATGTACGGATGAGCATCCTCATCTAGGAGCCTGTCAAGAAACCTGTACAGTGAGCGCCAGGGTCATACAGGGTTGGCCTGCAGGTCTCAGGGCTTTCCAACAGATGACCAAAATGACTGCCCATAAGGGCCAGCCCCATGAGACTGCAAACAAACTATTTTCAGAATTTTTATAAATAATTTTTCCTTGTAACATTTTTGGCTTCAGCCTCAGTGTTGTATTCATATAATTTTGTTTTACTTTGTATTTTTATTTCTGTTATGATCACTCAAAGCAAAAAAAGAAAGAAAGAAAGAAAGAAAGAAAGAAAGAAAGAAAGAAAAAAAAAGTTTTTTCCCTCCACTCTATCATTTTTATATCTTAATCATTTGATCAAAACTCAACAGTTGAAGAGAAAGGTCCAACTATTTTTTTCTCCGTCAGTTGTAACATCCCCTGCCTGATATCCAGATATGCTTATCACTTTATACGGTGAGGTGTTTCATTGCAAACCAGAAACAAATACAAATACTATTATGGAAAAAAAAATCTAGCATCTGGGTAGCTCAGTCAGTTAAGTGTCTGACTTCGGCTCAGATCATGATTTCACAGTTCGTGGGTTCGAGCCCCACATCGGGTTCTGTGCTGACAGCTTGGAGCCTGGAGCTGCTTCAGATTCTGTCTCCCTCTCTCTCTACCCCTCCTGCTCACGCCCTGTCTCTCTGTCTCTCAAAAATAAATAAACATTAAAAAAATTGTGAAAATCTAGCTTTCAAAGATTTACAGATACATAAAATTAATAGAAACAATAAATGCTATCTGATTTATAAGTCTGGTATTCATTTAAGGAATCTCATAGAAGAATAAATATTTTTCCTTTGTAATATATTTGACATTTGATTCATTTGGGGCGATATGAGTCACCTATAGGGGCCTGGCAAAGACTCCAGACAGCATCCATACCTGCCACTGGCACGTTAAGCATCATTGGATCTACTGGCTCATATGGCTGAGTAGCAGAGAATCTTGCATGGTAGCCTGGACCTGTTGTAGAGCCTTTTCTTGTTCAGGCCTCATTTAAAACTGACAGCTTTGGGGCGTCTGGGTGGCTCAGTCGGTTGAACTTCTGACTTTGGATCAGGTCATGATCTCACGTTCCATGAGTTCGAGCCTCACGTTGAGCTCTTTGCTGACAGCTTGGAGCCTGGAGCCTGCTTCAGACTCGGTGTCTCCCTCTCTCTCTGACCCTCCCCCGTTCATGCTCTGTCTCTCTCTGTCTCAAAAATGATAAACATTAAAAAAAAATTTTTTTTAAACTGACAGCTTTTCAGGTCATTCAGTAACCAAATCTTGTTTAGAAATAATCACTCTTCGATTGCATTGCCAAAAAAAAAATGTATGAGGACAGATTCTGATTTAAAAATGCATATAATCAGTGGTCTTGGTAATTTTCATAGAGATAATGCTTATTAATGGCAAGCTTTAATTGTCATAGTACTCATTGACTACCTCTTAATTTCTTGTTCTAAAGTTAAATACAATTCTCATTTCGCTGAACAACAAATTGAGAGTCCTGTCATATCAATGAATTCAAAATACACCTTTCTCATTTGTTTTAGATTTATATTTTAATTTATTCCTATAATAAATTTATATTTTATAATAAAATTTTTATTTTAATTTATTATTTTATATTTTAATGATCATTATGTTTTAATGATTAATATTTCAGTGATTTGAAATTTCATTTAAAATTTCTTCTTTCAGTTGCAGCTGCTGACCCCATATAAGAGGTGAGGGTTTTTTTTTTTCATTTCCTTTTTGTTAATTGAAAAATAATTGGCATACAATATTGTCTTATTTCCAGGTATACAATACGATGATTTAATATTTATATACATTACAAAATGGTCACTGCAATAAGTCTAGTCACCATCTGTCACCATACAAACTCATTAAAATATTATTGACTATATTCTCTATGCTGTACATTACATCCCTGTCTTACTTACTTTATAATCGGAAGATTGTACGTCTTAATCCTCTTCACTTATTTCATACATCCTGCCATCCCATCCTCTCTGGGAACCATCAGTCTGTTCTCTTTGTATGTGAGTCTGTTTCTGTTTTGTTTGTTAATTTTTAAAAAAATTTCACCTGTAAGTGAAGTCATACAGTATTTGTCTTTCTCTGTCTGACTTATTTTAGTTATCATAACACCCTCTAGGTTCATCCATGTTGTCACAAATGGCAAGATTTCATTCTTTTTTAGGGCTGAGTAATATTCCAGTGTGTGTGTGTGTGTGTGTGTGTGTGTGTGTGTGTGTGTGTGTGTG
>NW_024412407.1:14884080-14903667 GCF_014898765.1 Herpailurus yagouaroundi
GTGTGTGTGTGTGTGTGTGTGTGTGTGTGTGTGTGTGTGTGTGTGTGTCTATTCAGATCCTCTGCTCATTTTTTAACTGGATTATTTGTTTTTTTGATATTGACTTTTATGAGTTCTTTATATATTTTTCATGTTAACCCCTTATCAGATATATCATTTACCAATGTTTTCTCTGATTCATTAGGTTGCCTTTTCATTGTATTGATGATTTCCTTTATTGTGCAGAGCTTTTTAGTTTGATGTAGTTCCGTTTGTTTCTTTTTGCCTTTGTTGTCCTTGTCTGATGAGACGGATCCAAAAAAATGTTGCTAAGAAAAATGTCAAAGAGCTTACTGCCTATGTTTTCTCCTAGGAGTTTTATGGTTTCTAGTCTTATATTTAATTCTTTAATCCATTTTGAGTTTATTTTTGTATATGGTATAATAAAGTGGTCCAGTTACTTTCTTTTTCATGTAGTTGCCCAGTTTTCCCAACACCATTTATTGAAGAGACTGTCTTCTTCCCATTGTATATTTTTGCCTCTTTTGTCATAGATTAATTGACCATATAAATGTGGGTTTATTTCTGGAGTCTCTGTTCTGTTCCATTGGTCTATGTATTTTTTTGTGCCAGAAAACAAGTTCTTAAATGGTTGATTCCATCAACGAGAATTGGAAGTAATAACTGAAGAATAATGTTGCACATTTAAATTATTCTTTCTTTAAAATATCTACATTTTTTAAGTTCTTAATTTGACCATTGGCTGTGTCATATGTCTGGAGAAACATATAATCAGAAAAGAAGAACTATTAAAATATGCATTTTATTTTTCAATTAGGTTAAGTCAGTAGAACTTTTCAATTAGTTCTATATATGCAGATGGTTTGGGTTGTGGTGATTTTTCTTTCTGAAATCTTAGTTAAAATGAGTGTGTTAATAATTTTCACTGATACTTGAGAAACTTAAGTGGATATTTTACCCCATATTACTAAATATCCTAACATCCAAAAGTTATCAGAATAATAATATCACTAATATATAAAAGGCTAAGTTAATATTGTTCATTCTGTATTGCTTTTTATAATGTATTATCCATTCATTTGTTCATTCTTTTTTTTTTTTTATTCATCTATGCCTCATTTATTGCCTGCCTACATTGTTATTAACCTGAGCCAAGGAAAATATGTTATTTAAGAGAACTGACATAATTTCCCAAATTTCAGTTTCTCCTAGGCTGGTCAGATAACATATAAGATCTCCCATTAAATTTGAATTTCAAATAAACAACAAATAACTTTTTAGTATAAATATTTCCCCAAATATTACATAGAACATATTTATTCTAAAAAAATGTTGTTTATGTAAAATTCAGATTTAACTCACTATTTTGTATTTTTATTTGCTAGTTCTGGCAGCCATCGCTGGTCTGATTATTTAGGTCATCCACAGCTTTGAGGGAAGGATAGCATCTGAGAGGCAGTCAGCACAGTGATGTCAAGTTTGGATCAAGCCAGATTCAGATTCCAGTAATGTCTTGGAGATTTTGAGTTATGGTAACTTGAGGGAAATTATTATTTTTTCATATATATCAAAAGTGAAATTAAAGATCTTTTTATAGCGTTGTTGTAATGGTAAAATGATATAAATTATAAGAAGCTCATCCCAGTGAATTCAATAAATGATGATTCTGTTATGGTGGTTTTAGGCTCATGATTTGAATCTACTGAAACACATACATATGTATCTGTATGTATATAAAAAAGCAAGCCTAAAAAATGTTTAATAATCACATCTTTGTTTTCCTCTCTGGTTTTTCTCATGGCAAAGTTCTTGCTTGCACTCTTATTCCCCTGGAGCTTACCCCCAAACTGTATGTTAAGCTCCAATTTAACAATTTTAGTCCAACATTTTCAACTCCTTATTGGATATCTTTCAGGATTTTTTGAACAAGGATTTTAGACTCATCAGATCTATTTACCAAGCTCTAGTTACCATAATTCCCCCCAAAGAACCTATTCCTTATTAAATTTATAGCTTGTTATTTTCATTTACATATCTTCTACTCCAGTAAAACTAATCAATCTGCATTACATTCTGTCCTTCCAGAATTGTTTCATCTTTATAATTCACTTTAACTCCAACTTTTCCATTAAATGTTTCCCCATCTGCTCAGTTGGAAGTTCTCTCTCCCCCCATTGAACTCCCATGTACTTTACATATGTCTTCATTATGGCTCATCATTTTGTATTACATTTATTGAACTGTTTGTGTCTCCACTCAGTCTATAAGCTCTCTATGGGACAGAATCTGTTAATTTAATCCTTTTATCCACAAAGAGGCTAACAGAGTATCTTTTACATTGTATATATTTAATAGATTTTTTAAAGGTTTATTTTTTTTCATTTTAGAGAGGAGAGAGAACTTGAGCGGGGGGAAGGGCAGAGGGAGAAAGAGAGAGAGCATCTGAACATGGAGCCTGACCCAGGTCTCTATCCCACAACCCAGGGATCATGACCTGAGCCGAAATCAGGAGTCAGTCGTTCAACCATCTAACTTACCCAGGTGCCCCTTAATAGATGTTTTTTTTAGTAAACATGTAGCTATCATCAGACACTCATTTAAGAGATGCTAAATAACACAGACAATAACTGAGATGCAAGATGTGGAAACTCCAAGGTTAAAAATGAACAAATATAGGAAAGTGAACAGGAGTACTATCTGTGACACCTTTTCTTCCCTGTCTCCCCTTGGGTTGAGATAGGAAATCTGGCAATGTCTTTAATTGTGGCCACTTTTTCCACAGAGATATCTGAAGCAGAGAGAAAATTTGGAACTTTATTCTTTGGGCTTAACAGAAGCCGAGGAACTAATAATGGAGGGGAGGCCTCAGGAGAAAACCTGGATTGCATGGCACCTACAACTGCTTAAGTGGCACCTACAACTAGTAAGTGCCACCATACTGCTTTCTCAGTTGAATTTCCACCTCCTTAATTCTTTTCAATTGCTCAGGACCAATTAGTTTTGTAGATCAGGTCAGTATAACAACAAAAGACACCCGCCTGCTTTCCCCAGTGATACAGGTTTCCTTCTGTAATAGCCACCTTCTTCCTTTGCTTGGCTATTATAGATAGCTGGAAAGACAGCCTAATACTGCATACTCTGTGACTCACAGTAGGGCATGTTTGCATCATCAGCTTTATGAACCTTGCTTTCCCCACTGCTGAATTTAGAAAGTCACTCTTTATAGAGAAAAGAGAAATATCCCTTCCCAACAGGGATTACCAGTTATTGACTTAGATTTTACTTGATATTTGTGTCCTTCGGTCTCCATGGCAGCCAGCACTTTGATGTAGAACCTATAGTCAACAAAAAACCCTTCATTTGTAGCAGAAACATTTTTATTGAAAAACTAGAATTTTTCAAGAGTGATTCAATATTTCAACAGAAGTGTGGGTTTAAAGCAGAGCTATAAAACTACTATGCCACAGTGCAGGTAGAAATTATAAGCTATATGTTATTATTGATTAAATTTATTCCTCCCTAGTTCTAAAGTTCAAGATGATTCACTTGATGTTTGAATTGGGTTTCTAGTACACACTGGAGATAGAAGCCTTTGCATTGCTCAGCTGTCATGTTAGAGTCTTAGAATCATAAGAGAATTGGGGTTGGGGGGCACCTGGGTGGCTCAGTTTGTTGAGCATCTGACTTCAGCTCAGGTCATGATCTCATGGTTCATGGGATCAAGCCCCATGTCGGGCTCTGTGCTGACAGCTCTGAGCCTGGAGCCTGCTTCAAATTCTGGATCTCCCTCTCTCTCGGTCCCTATCCCTCTCTCTCTCTCTCTCTTCTTTCTCTGTCTCTCTCTCTCAAAAAAAGAAAAAAAACAACATTAAAAAAAAAAAAAAAAGAATTGGGGTTGGAGAACTCCCTTTAGAGTTCATACAACCATCTTATCTTGGGTTACAGTTATAGACACCAGGCCCCAGAAACACTAAGAGAAACACTGGCCCAAAAGTGAATTGTTGAAATAAGTCTAGGATTGACCTAACTTCCAGTGTTGAAAGAACTTCCACTATGGCCTCAGCTGCCATCTGACCTTTGGAGAACATCCTAGTTGAGCATACGTATGTTATTTTAGCCATCAGGTACTGCCATTTCTTTTGGTTAAATGGGGCTTGAGCCATATTTGTATTGGGGTTGAGTGTTGTCACTCAACATGACAAGTGTGCTGTTGTATTGTTCATGAGCAAATGCCAGAGACATTGTTGTCGATATAATCCCTTTCCAAGTTGTAAAACTGGAGGCTTTTTCCCATGTGTTTGTGATGACCCACTCACCACAATGATAGGTGGTAGAAATGGCCTTCTGATACATTGCAGATAGCTCTGTCTTCATGGAAGTAACCTCATTAATACTGGCAGAATCTTTTGGCTTACTTAGGCTTATAATTCAGGAACGTGTACTCTTGTGCTGTTGTGAAGAATAACGTTCAAAGGTTACATACGGTTCCTGCTCTGAAAAGGCTAATTTTACCATGGGATAGGATTAAGGAAGCTTCAAGATGAATGAGGATGAATAATGTGCTTTTGTAGCATGGAGGATGGAAAAAAGGATTAACTGTGAAAAGCGGATCAAGAATGCCTTCAGCATGGTGGAGGTTTTGAAGCTTGGAGATGCTTAAGTTTGAAAATGATTTCAAAAGGGTTAAAGGAGCTCATTTCGGTTTGGGGAAATATTCCATAAGCAAAAAGTTGCACATTTTTTTGAGAAAAGGGCAGTAAGACCAGTGTGGCAAGTAGAGGGAGGAATTGTAGAAGTAATTTTATAACACCCATACATACACACAATACATACATTCCCTATATCAGCTCACATACACGAGAGAAGTGGAGTGGTTGGACTAACCTGTAGTGGCTCATAAGAAGTGGTTGTTCAATTTTCAGGATTTTTCTGAGCCAGTTGTGAAACACAGCTATCATTAAAAGTTATACTAACTTATAATGAGATGAACTATATAAAGAACAAAGGTTGTGTATATTCAAGATGTATCAGTTCCTAATGATTTTACTACATCTACTTCTGAAGTTATTTGTATCTGTTATGTCTCTATAACGGAGGAAACACTGTGTGATGGTATGGTACCGTGCATCTCTTCCCAACTCCATTTTCAGTGATATCATGTTGGTAGCTTAAAAGCTGCCCCCTGTGGGAGTATTTACACCACGGAAATTGGCAAAGCTAAAATCAGGGCTTGATTTATTGCTTTGTTGATCTAAGAATGTAATGGATAAAATGTTACTAATGCAGATTAAATGTAAAAGCGTGTTGTGTCTGTATCTACTATTGTGTGGTGAACGGCACAAAAATTGAGGGAATATTCTCCCAGTTTTTGAAAACCATAGTTCAGTTCAGCAAAGAAGCTAATGAAATGAGTGGAATTCCAACATGCATTACCGTTTCACTTTTTTCTTACCTTTAACAAAAATGAAATTATATGTATATCCAAATGCAGACATGGATAGTAATCAACTGTTTATTTGTAATTTGAGTTAGTCAAATCAAGGACGAATCACAAATATAGGCTAGCTCTGAAATCAAGATTTTAGCAAGAGTCAACAAAAGCATTATTTGAGAATCAAATGGCCATAAAGAATTTACAAACAAATTGTACAACTTATTATTTACAAACTGTGTATTTTATCCTTTGTATCATAGAATTTAAAATAAGCTATATATATTTATGTATGCATTTTTATTTTGGAGAGCTAGTTAAACATTCACCAGTACATTACTGGCAAAGAGAGTGAATTAGAAGAGTTATGTGCTTTTCATTTAAATAGCAACCTTTCAGCTTTTGTACGGGTCAGCCAAACATATCAAATACTGGCAGAAATTTCTCTCAAGATACAGTTTTAAGTCATTCATTTATATGTACAGAATATTTAGACTGGCTTATTAAAGACAAAAAAAATTTCATTTATTTTATGAAATAATACATGGAGTCAGATTGTTTTAATAAGATTCATGTTCGTATTTAGAAATTGATTTTTCTTTGTGAGGTGTAGATGACTCTTCAGTAAAGAAATGGAGCCTTGCAAATGGAAACAATATACTATCTCAGGGTTTTTTGGTCATACTTGTGCAAATTTTGGGGAGAGGTCTTTGGAAGCATTTGTTGAATTTTGGTAAGAGAGTATAATTTCTTAAACATTGTTTTATCTTTCATGAAATTACCAGTAGAGCGGATGAGGCAGACAGGGACCATAAAACACTTTTTTTTTTATACAGAAAATACATTTTTAAGGAAAAATTTAAATACATACAACATGAGGCAGAATAGCACAATGATGCCACTACCTTCCCATCATCCATCCTTAACAAATAAAACTCATAGACAATATTGTTGCTTCTCTACCCTACCTTCTATATTAGAACAGTTTGCATAGCAAACCATGGATCTCTTCTACCATCTTACCAGAGCATAATGGAGCATTTTCAAAGTTGGGATGCTTGATAAAAATAAAAGAATCTTAAAATGCTTTCTGATATATCTCCATTAAAAAAAAGCGAATGTAAAATTATATGGCTTAGCAAAAAATTTTTACAGTTCTTTGGATTTCAGAATCCTAGCATTTAAAGGAAATAAAGAATAGAGCACTCTAATTTCTTAGGTGCTCCATCCCTACTTAAGAGTCCAATACTGCTTATTTTCCATTTGTAAATGTTTTCTTGTCACCTTTTAGGCAAAAGATTAATACTGGCGTATCTCATTTTATTGAGCTTTGCTATACTGTGATTTACAAACTGAAGGTTTGTAGTAACCCTTTTTCATTTACTAGCAAGTAACACTTGCTAGTGTTTAGCAAGTCTATTGGTATCATTTTTCCAAGAGCATTTACCTGCTTGATGTTGGTGTCTCATTTTGATACTTCTGGCAATATTTGAAACTTTTTCATTATTGTTATATTTGTTGTGGTGATCAGTGATCTTTGATATTACCATTGTAACACCATAATTGTTTTCGGTGCCATAAACCACACCCTTATACAGCAGCAATTTCAATTAGGCCAGTTAATAACCTTAAAATGGCCTCTAAGTGCTCACGTGAAAGAAAGAGTCACACAGCTTTCTCTTTAAATCAAAAGCTGGAAATGATTAAGCTTCATCAGGAATGCATGTTGAAAGCTAAAACAGACCAAAAGCTGGGCATCTTGCAGCAAATAGTTAGCCAACTTGTGAATGCAAAGGAAGTTCTTGAAGGAAATTAAAAGTGCTACTCCAGTGAACATGTGAATGATAAGAAAGCAAAATAGCCTTATTGCTGATATGGAGTGGTCTGGATTGGAGATCAAACCAGCCACAACATTCCCCAGAGTGAAAGCCTAATCCAGAGCAAGGCCCTAACTCCTGTCCATTTCATCAAGGCTGAGAGAGATGACGAGGAAAAGTTATATGGTAGCAGAGGTTGGTTCATGAAGTTTAAGGAAAGAAGCCACCTCCATAACATAAAAGTACAAGGTGAAGCTACAAGTTATCCAGTAGATATGGTTAAGATAATTAATGAAGGTGGCTACACTAAGCAACACATTTTTTTTTAATATATGAAATTTATTGTCAAATTGGTTTCCATACAACACCCAGTGCTCATCCCAAAATGTGCCCTCCTCAATACCCATCACCCACCCTCCCCTCCCTCCCACCCCCCATCAACCCTCAGTTTGTTCTCAGTTTTTAACAGTCTCTTATGCTTTGGCTCTCTCCCACTCTAACCTCTTTTTTTTTTTTTTTCCTTCCCCTCCCCCATGGGTTTCTGTTAAGTTTCTCAGGATCCACATAAGAGTGAAACCATATGGTATCTGTCTTTCTCTGTATGGCTTATTTCACTTAGCATCACACTCTCCAGTTCCAACCAAGCAACACATTTTTAATGTAGATGAATCAACAGCCTTCTATGGGAAGAAGATGCCATATAGGTTGAGAGAAGTCCATGCCTGGCTTTGAAGCTTCACTGCCTGACTCTCTTAGGAGTTTAATACATCTGGAGACTTGAAGTTGAAGCCAGTGCTCATGGACTATTCCAAAAATCCTAGGACCCCTAAAAATTTTATTCAATCTATTCTGCCTGTGCTCTATCCATGGAACAAGTCCTGGATAACAGAGCATCTGTTTACCACATGGTACTGAATATTTTAAGCCCACCATTGAAACCTGCTGAGAACAAAAGATTTCTTTCAGAATATTACTGCTCATTGATAATGCACCTGGGTACCCAAGAGCTCAGATGGAGCTGCCCACTAACACAACACCCATTCTGCAGCCATGTATCACAGTAATTTTTAATTTCAAGAATTATTACTTAAGAAATACTTTTTATAAGGCTATTGCTGCCGTAGTTAGGGGTTCCTCTGAGTTCCTCTGATGGATCTGGGCAAAGAATATCGAAAATCTTCTGGAAAGGATCCACCATTGTCAATGTCACTAAGAACATGATTCATGAAAGAGGTCAAAGTATGAACAGGAGTTTGGAAGAAGTTGATTCCAACCTTCATGGTTGACTTTAAAGGGTTTAGAGTTTTAGTGGAGGAAGTAACTGCAGATGTGAAAATAGCAAGAGCACTAGAATTAGAAGCAGAATCTAAAGATGTGACCGAATTGCTTGCAATCTCATGATAAAACTTCCACAGACAAGGAATTGCTTCTTATGGGTGAATAAAGAAAGTGGTTTCTTGAGATGAAAACTGCCCCTGGTGAAATGCTGTGAAGATTTTGGAAATGATGAGAGGGATTTAAAATATTACATCAACTTAGTTGATAAAACAGTGTCAGGGTTTGAAAAGACGGATTCCAATTTTTTATAATTTTTTTTAATGTTTATTTATTTTTAAGAGAGAGAGAGAGAGAGAGCATGAGCGGGGGAAGGGCAGAGAGAGGGGGAGACACAGAATCTAGAGCAGGCTCCAGGCTCTGAGCCATCAGCACAGAGCCAGACGTGGGGCTTGAACTTTTTTTGATTGGGTATTGAGGAAAAATATCAATACATGAAGCAAATGGAATGATATGTACTCAAACACAGTGAGAACTTACTTGTTTGAGGAAGGTTTCTCTGACCCCATACCCTTGGGATTAACCTGGAATTCATACTTTTTCTGTATATTCCCAAGACACATCTCCTTCCTTGCTTTTAAATAAGGTTGTGATCTCTGAGAGTTAAGGCACCTTTTTTTTTTTTTTATTCATCTAGATATGTGCCATGAATGTTAAAGGATGGGAAGGTGAGTGACTAGTGTTGGAGGATTTATTCATTGTGCCAATAAATGATTATCAGTCATTCTCCCTATATAGCTTGACTTGCTCATTCTAGTTCTATTCTGTTTTCCTGGATGCAGTGCTGATTCTTAGCAGCAAATACGTCCTTGAAATGGATGAAATTCTCTAGCATACACACTGGAACCATGGCTTCTCCTGAGTGAGAGGACTGGATTTTGGAAAGCAACAAAGGCTATGGAAGTGGCAGCTCAGTAATTGGATCCAGGAGGCACACGTCCTCATCCCCATTACTTTGGATTTCCCTTTTCTCTTAAGCGATCCTATAGATCACTGGTTCTCAAGTGTCATCCCTGGGCCAGTAGCATTACTATCACCTGAGAGCTTGTTGGAAATGCAAATTCTCAGACCGTTTCTCAGACCCATGTAATCAGAAGCTCTGGGGATAGGACCTAACAATTAGTCTTTTAACAAACCAAGTGATCTGACAGATGCTAAAGTTGAGAGCCGTGGTACCATGTTCCAAAAAGTCTACCATGTCCAAATAGGTTTGAGTAATGCTACAAGTTTATATCTCATCGAAAATCTGCAGAGTTCATTAGCAAGTTAAAGACCAATCATTCTGTAGTAGGAAGCCTGATTAGCCTAGCATTTCTATTTGCTAACATTATTTGGCACAGAAACCATAAAGGAGTTGACATTACCTAGCTCTCCTGGAGTGAGGTATGGCTGGGTTCATCCAGTGAAATATTGGTGGGAGTAGTATGTACCACTCACAGGCATGGTCCCCCACTACCTTCTACAGAAGATCTTCCTTGCTTTTTTTCCCTTTGGCCAATGCCTTGAGCAGTTTTGGAAGCCACATGTTGAAGACAGTATTATCTCTATAAGCTGGGTCTTCAAATGAGATCCCATCCCATCACCCCATTGGAATTGCCTTGGATTCTTTGAATGAGAAATACGTTTCTGTTACGTTTGAGCTGTAAGTGGAGAAATTCCATCTGTAATAGTAGTTGCCAAGGAGATGTAAAATTAACTTCTGTGCTTCATTGCCACTGGTTCTAACTTGATAAAAGATGATGAACTCTTAGAGGGGAGACTCTTACTGGGCCCAAGGACTCTTTCCTGATCCATAAGCAATGGATCTTATTTTAACCAACTGCATACAGACTTACAGATTTATTCTTTCCTATCTAGAATGTTAGCTTTCATGCTTAATTACTTATAGTTATCATGAATGCCCTTTTCTAGAGCTCAAAACTTCCTGATTTTTCTTCCTGAATGAAGTAACTATTGAGCAAATTTCTTCACTAGCGTGTAATTACTTGCCTAGTATGTTAACAGACTCGACTTTGGGTATATTTATTTTAAATCAGCTTGTTTATTTATAGTTCTGGAGATCTTTGTTTTATTCTTTGATGAAGCCATCATACAATTTTGGATTGATTTGTTACAAAGTCTAATACAGAAACCTATTATCATCTCATCAAAATGTACAAAAGAAACACTGCTCTAGCTATCGCAACCTTTACATATGTGATTGGGATAGGGTGGCAGATAGAAAACTAGGTTTGAGTTCTTGCTTTATTATTAATGACTTTGAATAAGTTACTTAACGTTTCTGAGCCTTTATTTTGTTTTATAAAAAGAGATAATACTGCTTCATTGGCTCATGATGAGGATTAAGAGTTTGACATGCTAGGAGTCAAACATAGTAACTAGTGCTGGAGGTGCTCCTAGTACTCATCTCTCTGATTATTTGTTGAAAAAGAATTTTTTGAATCAAGGCTGGTCTTCTCAAACTTGACTGACCTAAGCAGTTACTTTAGGACTGGTTGTGTCTCAAGATCCTTTTTTTTTTTTTTTAAGTTTATTTATTTTGGGTGGGGAGGAACAGAGAGAGAGGGAGTGAGAGAATCCCAAGCAGGGTCTGCACTTTCAGCATGAAGCCCCATGCGGGGCTCAAATCCATGAACCATGAAATGATGACCCGAGCTGAAATCAAGTCAGACACTTAACAGACTGAGTCACCCAGGCCCCCCTTAAGATTCATTTTGAGATTCACATTATTACTTACTGTTTTGGCAGTTGGTATATTTATTGAATGATTATTTTTTTCCAGTCATCTTGTAAAAATGGCGAATTCTGTCCCATTTACTCTGATACGTGAATTTGATGAACATGACTTTATTATGTAAGCAAGCTATGTATTTTATTGGATGTAGATTTTTCAGCAATTAGTCACCAATGGTTGTGTATTTAGTAGAGAGCTTTGTAATGGAAGCTTACTTTTCAAATTCCACTCTTAACAAGGGCAAATATGGCATACATGTCTGTTTATTCACCCGACAACATTACTCTTTTCTTCCTTGTGAAGAGAACTCCATTTTGTTTGAGTGGTAGTGTGCCAGTCTCATGCCTCCTTGCCAGGGACCAAGAGGGGTTAGTGCCTCACCATGTTTTAGCCCAGAATCTGTAGAGGAAGCTTACTAAGTACTTCTGAGAAAGATTTTTTTCCCCCAGTAAAGGGATAAGCTATGTAAGGAAAAGCCCATTTGCCCTTGCTTTGTCCTTCCTCCCTGGGATGCTGTGATTTGCGGACATTTTATCTCCACCTTCAGTAGCCATTTTGCCACTGAAGCACATAGCCAGCAAGATTAAAAGCAGCAGAATGGAAAAATACAAAGAACCAATGTTTCCCTAAGCCATGGAATCACTTCCAGAACCAATAACCTCCGGATCTCTCATAAACAATAAAGGTGCTTGTATTTCTAGCCATCTTTGATCAATTTTCTCTCTCTTGGTGCAAAAGCAATACAATCTAACTGCATACAGCATGGATAATGGAAAATGTGTTTATAAAAGGTGCCAAGAATTTAATGCCAGGAGACATTTTGCTTAAGTGTATTTGTATTTAATCAGCCATGGTAAAATTTTTGGAAATTCCACTAATGTTTTCTAGTGGTCTGCACTCAGACCATACAGTCATGCTCTTTCATTTTCTACTAACAGTTGGTATTCAAATAGACGCTTTCTGTTTTTGGAATTGATACTGGATCTCATTTGAGTAGATATTTAAATGATAATAAACTCTCAAGTAATATCTTATATAGGTGTTGCAGACATTTGATAGCTCTTCTATTTTATACGTGCCCGAGAGAGATTTTAATATGCATGTGGTCTTCTCTTGAACAGCAAGACTGAGTGATATAATTGCCTTGTAAAAATGTAAAAAGAAAGCAAATTTATATGTTAATTTCACCTTTTCCCCATCTATAATTTTTATTAATTAGAACACAGAAATTTAAAATCATTTAAGGGTTTGCATTTCATTTTGAAAAGGAGACTCTGCAGTAAAACATCTGAATGAAGGTAGCAACATATTAAAAATTTTATAATTTTCTTCCCTTTAAAAACAACATATTAGACCTCTAACTAGGATAACCAAGGGAAAAAAAGAGAAGATACAAATTATAATATTATAAATGAAAGAGACCCATTATTACTGATCCCATCAGCATTAAAAGGATGATAAAGGAATATTAGGAACAACTCTAGGCCCACAGGCTTGATAACTTAGATGAAATGGACCAATTTCTGGAAAATAACACGAGACTAGGGAAAATAGCAGTCACTTGAATATACCTATGTCTTCAGAGGCACACAGTAATTCAGTAGTTTGTCCCTACTTTAATATTTGGTGCCTGACCAGCAAGGTTGCCATGGTCACACATTTGTGTTAACATAACATTTGAATTTATGAAGTGAATAGAACTGGCCTCATGTAATTTATTTCTTTTGTAGGTTTTCTTAACCTGTGCTTGACAGAGTTTTGCATGGTTGAGTATGTGGCATTGTGTAAACATATAAGATGAATATAATTTTATATGCAATTTATAAGCAACCCCATGAAATCCTTTGGGAGAAAAGCATTAACATTACTGTATAGTCAAACATCAGTAAATTCCTGGACACCAGAGATGTTGGGATTAGTAAGTATTTAGTGTTAGTAGATCAATCACTTAGTTAACATGTGAATAGAGAAGTTAAAACAGAGTGAGTTAGTGTTACTATTTGTACTTAGATTATTTTTTTCCCATCACCACTATCCATGTCTTCTTTTGACCTTTTTGACTGTTGAAGGAGTCCTTCCTTTTTGCATGTTTTGTGGCATCACATCTAAAAGTATTGTACAGCATTGCACAGATAGAAATATATCTATGGAATTTGAATTTAAATTGTCTTCATGCTGCTAAAATGTCTCATTATATTAAAGCACAGAGAAAGGAGGAACACTTTGAAAATTCACAAATTGTGTTCTAGCCCTTGAGTCTCGTTAATCTTTCCCCTAGTCTACTGAGCTAAAATTGACATATAACATTGTGTAAGATGTATGATGTGACCATTTGGTACATGTGTATATTGCAAAATTATTACCACAATAGGATTACTTAATACTTCCATCACCTCACATAGTTACCTGTGTGTGTGTGGTGAGAACTTTTAAGATCTACTCTCTTAGCAACTTTCAAGTACACAACACAGTATGGTTACCTATAGTCATCATGGTGTACATCAGATCCCTAGAACTTAATCATCTTGTAACTGGAAGTTTGTGCCACTTTTATACATTTGCCCAATACCTTGCCCCTGGAAACTATCAATTTACTATCTCTTTCTGTAAGTTTGATTTTTTTTAGGTACCGTATACAAGTGAGAGCGTATAGTATTTGTTTTTCTGTCAGACTTATTTCCCTTGGCATAATGCCCTCAAGATTCACTCATGTTGTCACAAATGATACGATTTCCTTTTTTATGGGTGAATAATATTCTGTTGTGTGTATATATATATATATATATACATTTTCTTTTACATTCATCCATTGATGGACACATGGGTTTTTTCCATGCCTTGGCTATTGTAATAAGGCTTCAATGAACGTGAGAATGCAGGTATCTCTTTGAGCTCCTGATTTCATTTCATATATATATAATATATATATATTATATATATATACACATATATATGTATATGTATATGTATATAATATATATGTATATAATATATGTATATGCAAAGAAATGAAATCTATCTATCTATCTATGCAAAGAAATGAAATCTATATATATAAATCCAGAAGTGGGATTCCTGGGTCACATGGTAGATCTATGTTTAATTTTTTGAGGAACCTCCAAACTGTATTCCATGGTGGCCGCACCCATTTATGCTCCCACCAACAGTGTACTGGGGTACCCTTTTCTTCACATCTTTGCCAGCACTTATCTTTTCTTGTCTTTTCCTGATAGCCATTCTAACAAGTGTGAGGTGAGATCTCATTGCAGTTTTGATTTACATTTTCTTGATGATTAGTGATGTTGAGGATCTTTTCATGTGGCTATTGGCCATGTGTATATTTTCTTTGGAAAAATGTCTGTTCGGGTCCTTTACCCATTTAAAAATTGGATTATTTTCCTTTTGCTATTGTAGGATCTCCTTATATATTTTGGATATTATTCTCTTATCAGATATATGATTTACAAATACTTTCTCCTATTCTATAGGTTCCTTTTTCTTTTCTTTTCTTTTCTTTTCTTTTCTTTTCTTCTTTTCCTCTGCAGAAGCTTTTCGGTTTGGTACAGTCCCACTTGCTTATTTTTACTTTTGTTTCTTATGCTTTTGGTGTCATATACAAAAAAATCCTTACAGAGACCAATGTCAAGGAGGTTTTTCTCTGTGTTATTCTTGGAATTTTACAGTTTCACGTCTTATCTTTAAGTCTTTAATCCATTTCAAGTTAATTTTTGTGAGTGGGTGTAAACTAGGGGTTCAATTTCATTCTATTGGATGTTATTATCCAGTTTTCTCAACACCATTTATTGAAGAAGACACCTTTCTCCATCGAGTATTCTTGGCTCCTTTGACAAATATTAGTTGACTGTATTTGCATGGATTTATATCTGGGCTCTAGATTCTGTTCCACTGGTCTATGTGTTGATTTTTATGCCAATTCTGTACTGTTTTGATTACTGTAGCTTTGTAGTATATTTTGAAATCAGGAAATGTCATACTTTCAGGTTTATTCTTCTTTCTCAAGATTGCTAGGGCTGTTTGGGATCTTTTGTGGTTCCATACAAATTTTAGGATTGTTTTTCTATTTCAGTGAAAAATGCCATTGGAATTTTGATAGGTACTGCATTGAATACATAGATGACTTTGGGTAGTATGGACATCTTAACAGTATTAATTCTTCAAATCCATGAACACAGAATATCTTCATTTATTAGTGCCTTCTTCAGTTTCTTTCATTAATGTTTTGTTGTTTGCAGCACACAGATCTTTCACCTCCTTAGTGAAATTTTGTGTATAGTAAGGTTCTGTATGTTGTGTATATTTGTATATGTTGTAGTGAGTCACTTACCCTATTTAGTATCAGAGACCATGTTTGCTTCTACATTAAAGTTGGAAGGGGAATAGATGATTTTCACGATTCTAGAATGAGTAGATTAACAGTGATATTACAACTTTGCATGAACAACAGAACAGGAGATAACCAACAGAATGGGTTGATCAAGAAGAGTTTGGGGAAAGAAAATGAGTTTAATTTTGAATATACTTTGTTAGAACAGTGATTTTAAAGTGTGGTCTCTGGACAAGCAGCATCAGCATCACCAGGAACTTTTTGGACACAGATTCTTGGTCCCATAATAGACCTATTGACTCAAATTCTGGGGATGAGCTCAGCAATCTCAGTTTTAACAAGCCCTCCAGGTGATTCTGAGACACTCTCAAGTTGAGCACCACTGAATTAGAAGAATATATTGCTCATCGCTATATACACATTTTTAGTAGTTTGGTGGAAAGAAAGGTTTAGAGCACTGGAGCAGGCTCATGTGGGAGATTTTGGAGTAATCAGCCCATGGGAATCCATAGAGATTGGTGAGGATGTCTGGAAACAGTATCTAGGATGAGAAGAACAGAGTACCAACAGAAGGTAGCAAGAACTTCCCCAGCACAAAAACATTAAAGGAAGATGATGGTGAAGTTATTTTTACATGAGGGCTGGACAGTGATGCAGAATTTCTGTCTGGTTTCCCTAGTCTTAATTGCAGCCTTACCTCCTATACCCTAGAATGTAGGAAACTACAAATAAAGTAGTAGTGACATGAAAATATTTGTATGGGAAGGTTTTTTTTTTCCCATTCTGGAAAACTAGATATGTGAAATACATTATGGTTTGTACAGGGAGAAAGAAACTGTTCTAGATTTTTATTTCCTTGGTTTTATCCACATGATGAACCATTTATTGTTTTAGATATACTTTTCAAGCCTAGTTTTGTTGGTTTGTTTTGTTTCTATGGTAATGTTTCAAAGCCTCTTGAATCTGAACTATTTTTTATTACTTTTCTAAAACTGTCAAGCCAATAAATAGACTCAGTAGAAGACAACTGTGAAGAAGTGGTATTAATTATGTCTTGATCATTCTCCACTCACATTTCTTGTGTTCAGTCTCTAGCCATTCAGTATGCTCATTACGCTTGAGTTCCTCATATACTCAGACTACATTTTAATCATGTTACGTAGAAGAGCATTTATGTTTTCAAAAATGTATGTTTTTACAAATATGTATACAATATAAATATTCTGGATTATTCCAATGACATGACCAAGCATGTTCTATTGCTATTTGTGTCAGTGTTTTTAAAAATTTTAATTTTCATAGGAATCACATGGAGATAATATGAAAATGAAGATTCTTCATTTCCAACAAACTCCTAGATAATTCTGATCCTGAGTCCATGTACCACACTTCGAGTAGCAAAGTTTCAGATAATGTATGTTGAGATGCATCAATTTAATGGGATAGTCTGAATCCATTAAAGGGAATGAGGCCAGAAATGAAGAAATCTGCAAGATATGCTGTTTAAATGAAAAAAGCGGGTGCCTGGGTGGCTCAATTGGTTAAGCGTTTGACTTCGGCTCAGGTCATGATCTCATAGTTCGTGAGTTCAAGCACCGCATCAGCTCTGTGCTGACAGCTCAGAATCTGGAGCCTGCTTCATATTCTGTGTCTCCCTCTCTCTCTCTTTCACTGCTGCTCACACTCTGTCTCTGTCTCTCTCAAAAATAAATAAACATTAAAAAAAATTAAATGAAAAAAGCAAAGTGAAGAATTGTATATCTTATGATTCCACTTGCATGTTTTCAAGGAAGTGTATTTATATAAAGAATATTTCTGAAAGAGTGTCTAAGAGACTTAACTAGAGATCATATTTGAGGAGGGGCAGTGAGGATCTGGGGTATGAGGGATGCTTTCTTTTATGGAATATAACCACATTTATTTTTGTTATAATCAAGAAATATTTAAAATACACAGAGGTGTGTAGAGCATATTATAAAGAAAATGAACATGTTATATTTAAAAAGGATTTGGGGGGCATATTTGTTTCAGATTTTTTCCCTTTAGCATATATCATATTGATGAAACAACTGCACGTGCTTCTTAACAACCCTTTTAATCCCAATCCTGAGGTACCAGTCTCCTTAGATTGGTATGAGTTTTTCCCATCCACATTTTTATAGGTTCATTGCATAGGGAACTTTAAAGTATCTGTTGGTTTTGTTTTAAAATTTTACATAAATGGGGTCATGTATTTATTTTTGAATTATTTTCCATGTGAGTTACAGCTTTTTCAATAAAAACTTTAATAAAAAGAACAAAATCACAATCAACAAAATAGGACTCTCAAAATGATGTGCTGTAGCTCTATTGTAGGAAGTGCACTGGATCAGGAACCAGAGGTACAACCTTAAGGTAAGTTGCCACTAGGCACGTTATGACATTGGGTGAGTCACTAGATAGATCTCTCTAGACCTCAGGTTTCTAATATGTGATCTAGCTGCTCCCAGGTCCCTTTAGCGGTCCAGTTATGAAATATTCCAATACATACTTTCTCTACTGTCACTTTATAATTGACTAAGCCCTCAAACTGTCATTCAGATTCCAGGAAGCCAGTTGGGTGCTGATTTGGCTTCAAGGATTGTAGATTTTGACTGAAGCTCTCACCTCTGGTTAGGTGACAGTCAGACAGCAAATAGAGGATACAAATGTGAGTGACAAAGCTGCCTGACAAAAGTGTTGGGAGATGATGTCTTCCAGCCTAGACCCTTAAGTTTAGTACTCATGGATGGAGTATTTTTTCAGATTGAGCTGTGACAGATTTCAACAGTGGCAGTGAGTACTTTGGTTATCACTGGTTTTATCGCTATCACTGTCACCTTTGTAAATGTTTTCTTGGCTTAAATATGTTGAGGCTGTGAACATGGAAGGCAGTTACCCACCAGGGGGGCCTCCTGCCTGCCTTGGCTAGAAGGATGAGAAGCGTGATTAGAGGGTCCACAGTAGCTTCTCACCCATTGTCAGCATTCATTTGAAAGGCGTGAAAACTGAGAAATGTTCAAATCCAAGATTGTGTGATCAATAAGGTTGCTAAGTGAAAGTTTTGGAGAGAAGTTTGAGTTCTGAAAAGGATTAATGGTATTTGTTACTTTCTGAGATGCAGATCTTAGAGTGAATGTTTTCTAAAATATTAGCTATGGAAGGGGCGCCTGGGTGGCTCAGTCGGTTAAGCGTCCGACTTCAGCTCAGGTCACGATCTCACGGTCCGTGAGTTCGAGCCCCGCGTCGGGCTCTGGGCTGATGGCTCAGAGTCTGGAGCCTGCTTCCGATTCTGTGTCTCCCTCTCTCTCTGCCCCTCCCCCGTTCGTGCTCTGTCTCTCTCTGTCTCAAAAATAAATAAACGTCAAAAAAATTAAAAAAAAATAAATATTAGCTATGGAAGAGAAAGTATTTCATAACGTCTTTGCCGGAAAGAATGTGAAAGACTTCACCCCCCATTCAAAGTGCAAAAATTAGACCCACAGATGGAGAATATATTTTCTTGAATAAAAGATTTAGTAACATTCATTTTATGGATACGATATATCTATAAAATGTGACAAACCTCTTTGAAACATAAATGTCAATTTAATGATGCCAGATACTTTTACCTGCTATGGTTTGCACAAACAAACCTTCTTCTCCTTTCTCTCTCTCTTTTTCTCCTGGGACTCCTATGATATAAATGTTATTATGCTATATGGAGTTGCTGAGTTCTCTAAGTCTACATTTGTGATCTAATATTTTTCCTGCTTTTTCTTTTCATTTTCATTACTTTCCTAATTTATCTTCCTCTTTTTTAGAGAGAGAGTGTATGTGTGCCCAACCGGGAGAGAGAGACAATGGGAGGAAGAAAGAGAGAGAAAGTGAGAATTGAAAGAGAGAGAGAGAGAGAGAGAGAGAGAGA
>NW_024412407.1:14903677-14930664 GCF_014898765.1 Herpailurus yagouaroundi
CACAGAGACTGACATGGGGCCTAATCCCACTACTTGGAATCATGACCTGAGCCGAAATTAAGAGTCAGATGCTCAAATGACTGAGATACCCATGCACCCCAATAAGAATTTTTCAATATAATTTGTTCTTCTGCAATTCTATGTATTTATGCATTTAATAACTCTTCTAAGAACAGGTTGCTATACCAGAAAAGTCCCCACTAGGAGAGTTACAGGCCAATATCTCTGATGAACGTGGATGCAAAAATTCTCAACAAGATACTAATAATTGAACCCAACAGTACATTAAAAGAACTATTCACCACTTTCAAGTGGGATTTATTCCTGGGCTGCAAGAGTGGTTTAATATCTGCAAATAAATCCATGTGATACACCACATTAATGAAAGAAGGGATAAGAACCATATAATCCTCTCCATAGATGCAGAAAAAACATTTGATAAAATACAGCATGCATTCTTGATAAAAACCATCAATAAAGTAGTTATAGATGGAACATACCTCAACATCATAAAGGCCATATATGAAAGACCCACAGTTAATATCATCCTCAGTGGGGAAAAAACATAGCTTTTTCTTTAAGTTCAGGCACAAGACAGGGATGTCCATTCTCACCATCACTATTATAGTACTGGAAATCCTAGCCTCAGCAATCAGAAAACAAAAAGAAATAAAAGGCATACAAATTGGTGGATAAAAGTCAAATTTTCACTCTTCTCAGATGACATGACACTCTATGTGGAAAACCCAAAAGGCTCACCCAAAAATTTCTAGAACTGATACACAAATTCAGCAAAGTCACAAGATAAAATATCAACATAGAGAAATCTGTTGCATTTCAATACACCAGTAATGAAGCAGCAGAAAGAGAAATCAAGTAATTGATCCCATTTACAACTTAGGAATAAGTTGTAAGATACCATAAGATACTTAGGAATAAACCTAATGAAAGACGTAAAAGATCTATACTCTGAAAACTAAAGAACAGTTATGAAAGAAATTGAAGAGGACACAAAGAAATGATAAAACATTGCATGCTCATGGATTGGAAGAACGAATATTGTTAAAATGTTGGTATTACCAAAGCAATCTATACTTTCAGTGCAATCCCTGTCAAAATAACACCAGCATTTTTCACAGAGCTGGAGAAAACAATTCTCAAATTTGTATGGAACAGCAAAAGACCATGAATAGCCAAAACAGTCTTCAAAAAGCAAGGCGAAGCTCGAGGCATCACAATCCCAGACTTCAAGCTACATTACAAAGCTGTAGTCATCAAGACAGTATGGTACTGGCACTTAAACAGACATATTGATCAATGGAACAGAACAGAAAACCAGAAATGGGCACACAACAAATGGGCAACTAATTTTTGACAAGGCAGGAAAGAACATCCAGTAGGAAAAACACAGTCTCTTCAACAAGACTGAACAGCAACATGCAGAAGAATGAAACTGACCACTTTCTTACACCATACACAAAACTAAATTCAAAATGGATTGAAGACCTAAATATGAGACAGGAAACCATCAAAATCCTACTGGAGAACACAGGAATCAACCTCTTCAACCTTGGCTGTAGCAACTTCTTACTAGACATGTCACTGAAGGCAAGGGAAACAGAAGCAAAAATGAACTATTGGGACCTCATCAAGATAAAATCTTCTGTAAAGTGAGGGAAACTATCAACAAAACTAAAAGGCAGCCTACAGAATGGGAGAAGATTTTCACAAATGCCATATCTGATAAAGGGTTAGTGTCCAAAATCTATAAAGAACTTACTAAACTCAACACCAAAACCACAAATAATCCAGTTAAGAAATGGGTACAAGACCTGAACAGACATTTCTCCAAAGAAGACATCCAGATGGCTACCAGACACATGAAGAGATGTTCAACATCACCCATCATCAGGGAGAAATATAGCAAAAAAACATAGTGAGATACCACCTCACACCCATCAGAATGGCTAAAATTAACAATACAGGAAACAACAGATGTGGTGAGGATGTGGAGAAAGGGGAACCCTCTTATACCCTGGGTGGGAATGCAAACTGGTACAGCCACTCTGGAAAAACAGTATGGAGATTCCTCAAAAAGTTAAAAATAGAATTACCTTATGACCCAGTAATTGCACTACTAGGTATTTACTAAAAGGATACAAAAATACTGATTTGAAATGGTACATGCACCCTGATGTTTATAGCAGCATTATCAACAATAGCCAAATTATAGAAAGTGTACTCATCAACTGATGAATGAATGAAAAACGGGGATGTGTGTGTGTGATGGAATATTACTTGGCAATCAAAAAGAATGAAATCTTGCCATTTGCAACAATGTGGATGGAGCTAGGGTGTATTATGCCAAGGAAAATAGAGAAGAACAAATATTATATGATTTAATTCATATGTGGAATTTAAGAAACAAAACAGATGAACATAGGGTAAAGGGAAAAAAGAAGGAAGCAAAACATAAGAGACTCTTAATGATAGTGAACAAACTGAAGGTTGATGGAGGGTTGGGCTAAATGGGTGATTAAAGAGGGCACTTACTGTAATAAGCACTGGGTGTTATATGTTAGTGATGAATTACTAAATTCTGCTCCTGAAACCTATATTACAGTACATGTTAACTAACTAGAATTTAAGTAAAAACTTTAAAAAAAAAGGAAGGAGGAGTTTCAAAGATTTGTGGACATATTTTTAAAGTACCATAATGAAATATTACTCAGCCGTAATAAAGAATGAAATCTCACCATTTGCGACAACATGAATGGAACTACAGAGTAGTATGCCACGTGAAACAAATCAGAGAAAGACAAATACCATATGGTTTCACTCATAGGTGGAACTTAAGAAACAAATGAACAAAGGGGAAGAAAAGGGAGAGAGTAGCAAACCAAGAAACAGACTCTTAACTACAGAGAACAAGCTAATGGCTACCAGAGGGGAAGTGGGTGGGGGATATATTAAACAGGTGATGAGGATTAAGGAGTGCACTTGTTGTTATGACCAGCAGGTGTTGAAGTGTTGAATCAGTATCTTGTACACCTGAAACTAATATTACACTGTATGTTAGCTAACTGGAAATTAAATAAAAACTTAAACAGAATACCATAATAGTCAATCAGTCAAAGAGGTCTAAGAATCATAAGATCAATTATAAGACTGCAATGAAGCATAACTTTGTTAAGCTGTCCTTTAATTTATATTAATTTCCATAGAAAATCACTGATAATAATTAATATTGGTTTAGGACTCCATGTACTGGGTACTGCACTTGGCCTTTTACACCCTTGATTTTATCCTTAGCACAATTCTAGGAGGCAGAACCACCTATTAACAAGTTTCAAAATTAAAATGCCATAAATTATAACATACATCCTTGTTTTATGTATGATTAAGAAAGAAACAAAAATGCCAATTAAACCACAGCACAGTGCCTCATTTATTTGAATTTGTACTGTGTCCTTATTGGAAGTACTGAATCTAGGCCTATTTAGAACCTCCCTCCACCCCCAACTTTGGTCATATATGACTCCTGTGCACACATAAAAATTGGAAAACGTAAGTGAAAATAAATTGGTGTTCCTAAAATGTTTTCACATTCATCATTCTATTCTTATGAAACATTGACATTGTTGCTTCCTACCAGAGGATTCAGCCTTGCATTGATTGTAGGTCCCATGCATGCAGCCCCATGGTTGGTATAGTTTAGCCTTGAGTTTATAGCCATTGTATCAACCAACCACTTTGTTTCAGATAAGTATAGGATCTTAAGTTATATTTCCATGTCCTGTTCAGATGCATATTTAGTATTCTCAGGCTCTGAACCACAAATTCTTCCTTTTTGGGTCTTAGATCCTATGTAATTAGCCTATATATTGCACTTTACTGGATAAAAACAAGTTTTCCTTTAATCTGTTCTGATTTATTCTATGGGTTTTCATCAAATTGTGCCCTAAAATTATATTAATAAATGTATAGGAAATTTTCATTTTCATAGTATATGTTTGTTATTTTTCTGATGTAGGGCTTTCCCTCCTTATGAAGTACATTTTCTTTGCTACAAACACCCATACGAGGTAGCTTTACCTTCTACTTTTGCTAATTTTGTTTTAATAAAGAACAGCCCAAATGCTTTATTTGTATTTAATTTCGTCTCTTTATGGTGGGCATTCCCCAGCACATCTCTTTTAGCTAAGGAATTATTCTATTTTTAGAGAAGAGGATAGAGCAGGGAATTAACACTTCCCAATATTACATCAAGGATGACTCTTACACAACTAACTTCATCTGATCGACCATTACGCCTGCTCAGCTTCTTATTTCTCCAAATTTTACTATTTTACAAGTAATCAAATTCAAAGACAGTTACTGCAAGATATAAAAAGTTGTGGCCATCAAATAGAGAAATAAAATTTTCATGCAAATAAAGAGAGGTTTCTTCTTGTAAAATTGTTTTCACCATTTAGTTTGAGCAATTATAGCTCTTTACATTTCCTAAGCAATTACAGCCATGTGCATGTGCAGTGATTCAGTTCCCACTGAATCATGATGAAATGGAAAGCAAAAATGAAAAGAACAAAACTAAAATTCTAAAAATGGTGAGCCACCATGTTTCTCTGAGGCTGGTGGGGGTCTAAGGATGCTCGTGTCTCCTCATCAGATGATCCTGGGTAACAGGAAATGGAATATATGAAAGCTAACTGTGCCCTTCCAAAGCAAATCATGGTGGAGAGTAAGTGCCAGCAGAGATGGAAAGTTGGCTTGGTTCTCTAAAGCCCCTGGAATGGATGGAAATTTACCAGGTACCTATAGCATTGTTCTAAGAAGAAGCTTCCAGTAAGAGCATGGAGAGTGGCATAAAGGACAGGCTTTGGAGACAGACATACCTGGGTTAGGGATTTGCCTCAGTCATTTTCCAGGTGTTTGAGATAGAACAATCTTCTCAAAATTTCAAGTGTATACACATTACCTGGGGACTTAATTAAAATGCAGATTCTGATTCAGTAGGTCTGTTGGTAGGGCTCAGAATTCCACATTTCTATCTCCTAAAAAATGCCATTGCTGCTGCTATGTCAACCACTCTTTGAGAAGCTGTTTACTTCCGAGTTTTAGTTACCTACTCTGAAATTTAGAGAAATGGTATCTGATTACACATTTGTGGCTTTGATTATAAATAGTATGTGTGAAGGATGCCACACAGTGCTTGGCATATCATACATGTTCAAGAAATGATACTAATATGCCCCATTTGATCAGCTTCAAATATTTTGCTGATCTAAGCCAATGAACAATTATACCAGGGATGTTCCTATTAGGTGTGATAATAACAAGATTTAGCTAAGGAAGCTTGCATTTTCATATACATCATTGGATCCATCTAAAAATGAATGACTGTTTAGCTACCTGAAGAATTTTGGCTTCCTTTCCCTCCGTTCCCTTCCCCTCCCTCTTCCTTTCAACTTCCTTTATTTATTTATTTATTTATTTATTTATTTATTTAAGAGCACAACATAGAGTCAGAGAAAAAAAAAAAGCATGAATCAAACAAAAGATAGAATTTTAGCCACTAATGTCACTTTGGGCACTTTTAGAAATGAAGAAATAAAAGTGGCTGTGATTTTAGGTGTGTTCTTCAAACAAGTTAATGTACAATGCATTAGAGAAATTTACTTGAAGTCAGTGGTGCTGACATTTTGAGAAATAGACACAATGAAGCAACAGAAGAGTTTCCAGATTCTCAAGGCTATTTATCCCTGTTACAAAAATTCTTTGTATCTCTTTTGCATTTCAACAGTCTAAAGTTTTACCACTTTGTGGCATTTCTTTGGTAACTGTTTCTGATTTTATAAAGTTGGGCTTTTGACATAATTAGGAGTTCTATTCTGGTTAAAGTACAGGAGTCCTGCAATTACCCACTGCATTCCATGGTAATTATCTACACTTGTGCCTTTTCCCCCTGTGTGGAGCCAGTGGCCTTATTATGATATTGTAAGTGCTTAAAATGTTTTCTCAGGAGGATGTGGCTATGATGAGGCCGGCTCCCCTTCTCTGCAGGTGACAGAAGATTAAAATGTCCAGATTACTCTCATTGTTTGCCCTTTTTGGGCACATCCTGCAAGTGGCTTTAACTTCAGTTGAAGATTTTGTGAGCAGGTGAAAATTTTAATAAAGAATGCCACACATGGTAAAGTGATAAGGCAATGTTTCATAATAAAAGATGTAAGAGTTATGTATTCCTTGAGCGGGTAGTTTTGAAAACTAAATAGGTTAAACTTTGATTTTTCAGAAACAACTTCTCTTACAAATCTAGTGAGAGCAACTCATTTTTGTTATGCCCAGAATTCGTGATCCCCAAAGACCACCAGGGAGCCGAGTCCGATGCAAAAGGAAAAGAGCCTTTATTCGAGCTAGCTCGAGCTCAGTCCCCTACCTGCACCCACGCAGCGGTGAGATACTGGGGAGAGAGAGCGAGTTTCAAAAGCACAAAGGTTTTATAGGGGTCTAGGGGCAGCTGATTGGCTGGGGAAGGGTCGTGGCCTCGGCCGATTGGCTGGGGAAGGGTCAGAGTCCTGTTGCGCAGGTCGCTGGGCATGTTTTGATCAGGAAGTTTGAACGGGTGAGCGGGAGGTTACTCAAGGGGAGGAGGCGCGATCTGAGGTTTCTGCGATTTTCCCGGAAAAGGGGTCATGTCGGGGACATAGTCACTCAAGGTGGAGAACACAGAACAAGATGGAGTCGGCTGGTGTAGGCCCGCCCTTTCAATTTTCTTTGCAGATAATCTTGAGGTAGGTTCAATGAAGTTTGTAATTAATATGACACAGCACTCTTTTCCTAAGTAGCTCAAAGCAATTTTGTAAAATGGGTGATTTACCTTCAAAACTTCAGATACAACTAGAGAAATTCCATTATTAGCTCAATTTTGAATGTGTAGAAGAAGGAAAAAAAAAAACTTATGCTGGCCCAGATTCAAACTAGCTTTAGATGCATTTGTGCCCTGGATCCTTCTGGTTATTTCACTTAGTTGTCAATGAAGGATGTTGGTATGACTAAAGGTGAGTGTTGTTTTTTTTTTTCTTTTTTCCTTTTTTTTTTTTTTTTTAGAAACCATTAACTCTCTTGATCCTATAATATGGCCAAGAAGTTAAATAAATTAACCAAAAAAATATTAAATAAGTATCTTCTATGTTTCAGGCATTGGGTTGATGTTGGGGTAAAGCAGGCCAGCAGGAATCCAACATGGTTCCCAGACCTTGTGGTCTGGCAGAGCAAAGGATGCCAAATTATCATGGATTGGGAGCTTCTTCAGTTTTGGAGTTAATACAAAAGTAATTAAAGCTTTGGGTGTGAATGAGACTGGCTGGAGAGGAAGTCCTCAACCCTTAGCTGCACATTAGAATAATTTATGGAGCTTTTTGAAAATTTAGGCCTTATCCTTAGACCATTTCCTGGGCCTTGATGTTTTTGTTTTGTTTTAATGTTTATTTAGAGAGAGAGAGAAAGAGAGCACGAGTGGGGGACATAGGGATGGAGACAGAGGATCCAAAGAGGGCTCCACGCTGACAGCAGAGAGCCCAATGTGGGGCTCAAATTCATGAACCCTGAGATCATGACCTGAGCCAAGTATGAACACTTAACTGACTGAGCCACCCAGGTCCCCCTTGATGTTGGTGTTTTTAAAAGCTCCCCTGGCGATGCTAATGTGCAGCCAGAATTGAGAACCCTTAATCTAGAGAGAGGTTAAAAAAGACAGATAAATCCCAGTTATTAATAAGATTAAAAAATTTTTTGAAGGAGTTGACATATCATGTCTTAAGTATTGAGAAAAATTATTTAATTTGTAGGAGAAAGGAAGGGTTCCCTGCCACCTCTTGTCTTCCACCTTGCATTATATGTGTAAGGTAGAATTTTTACACTCTTCCTCAAGCATCAGAATGACAAATAAGCCTCATAGGTCCAAGAATGAGCACTGTTTAGATGGCACTGGGTACTGTTGAATTTTGATCAGTGTAAGGATCAAAACAACCCTAGAAACATCACAAGGAAAATTTTCTATGCATGGTGATAGATGTTAACTAGACTTATCATGATACTCATCTCATAATATGTATAAATGTCAAGTCATTCTGTTGTATACCTGAACTAATATAACATTATATGTCAATTATACCTCAACAAAAAAAATATACCCCTGGAAAGACATGTCTTTCCAGATGTGCCTGACTGTTCCTGCTCTTCTATGGCAAGAAGATATTTGGATTTGCACTTGTCTGGTTATAACACATTCTCTTCCCCGAAATATTCCTTCCTCCTTCACATTTCAGATTTTATACCCATCCACGAAAGACTCTGCTGGTATTTTATTTCCGGGTTAATGGGTATTATCACCTATGTACAAAATCCACAGCAGGACATAATTTGCGTCGGAATTGAAAGAACTCCATGTTCGACTTGATAAGTATCTTTTATTCTGAGTGTTTACTACTGTAATAAGTTCAGGAAGTGAGGGGGGAAGAGGGAAGGAAGGGAACATTCTGACTACCACTCTCAAGTACTGATTAAATAGCAAATATGTATTGCATGTTAGAGCAAATAGTGTTTAAGAGTTATAATGTATGTGAAGAAGGCATTTTCCCCTGTCCTGTGGAAGCAACTTAATTCAGAAGGGCAGAGATGAGTGTCTGCCTTTCACTTTGGGCATAACTAAAGGCTTAACACCCCCTTTTATCTCCTAAAATCGTCTGCAGTTTTTCTCCTCCTTGTGCCGTTTTGCTTTATCCAACAATGTGGACTCTGCCTATTGCCCTCCAGGGTGCCACCACTCTGATAAAGCGTCTCTTTCTTACTCGGGATTCTACCTCACAGAAGTCCCAGAATGCCATGTAAACACTCTCAAGTATTTATTTGTTCTTCTAGGTCGCTTTTGTCTCCACAACAGAACTTGACCTTTTTCTGGCTTCATGTGATTAGCAGCTTTGCTTTGGGATGTGAGTGGCCAGGATCCAGGTTGTCAGGCCAACTTGGAGGACAGAGCCAGAGCCCTAAAGGATGGCTAGGCCTGACATTCACAGTGCAAGTTGGACAGAGGAATCCAGGAAAAGATGTTCACCTCCATCTTTTTGTTCACCTTATCAGGCCTTGTGCTAAGTGCTTTATATAGATTGTACCATGAAATCCTCTCACATTATGACAAAGGTTCTCGTATAAACTCCAGCTTGATCATGAGCAATATAAAGATCATGAAGCATAAGGTCCCATAGGTTCTATATGACAGAGCCTGGATTCAATTCTAAGTCTGGCTCCAGAGGACATGATACATCCTACAGTCAGAGCGTGTCAAGTCAATGTCCAGAAACCTCAGCTGGGTGTAGGAAACAGGATCTGTGGCTGGGATTTGTGTTGAAAAATCCAGCATATGTGGGCCAATGACTTTAGACAATTAAAGCATGCTTATGTTCTATTTAACACAAAAATTTATTTTCCCCTTACAAATTGAGACCTTCTTTTACATTTTACCCTTTCATTTAATATTTCAGGAAAAAAGAAGGACAGACACATGCATCCTAATCACATAGCACTTGGTGCATTTAGGTTAGCACTAAGTATAACTTGAGGCACAGGAAAAATACAATTTTAATGTAAGTAAAGAATTATAAAAAGAATTTTCCTAAATAATTATTTTTGTGGGTACCTGGGTGACTCAGTCAATTAAACTTCTGACTCTTGATTTAGGCTCAGGTCATGATCTTAGGGTTCGTAGGTAGAGCCCCACATCAGGCTTTGCACTACTTTGGATTCTTTCTCTCTCCCTTTCTCTCTGCTCCCCCCTCCAGCTTGTGTATGCTCTCTCTCTCTCTCTCTCTCTCTCTGTGTGTGTGTGTCTCTCTCTCTCAAAAATAAACAAATAAGCTTTTTAAAAAAAGTTATTATTTTTGTGGTTACTCTGAGGAGTCAGCTTATAGGAAGATTGCTTTTATAATAATCAGTAAGTATTTTACTACTCTTCAAATCTTGAGCATTTCTGTGACATTTTAGCTCACTAAGTTCACTTCAGACATTAAGCCAAATATGAGTATCTTCTCCAGTGATGACTAGAGTATACTACCATCAATAAGTATAGTCTGGTTAAGTTGCAAAATGTTGGGACATATTAGTAGGTCTGATGTAGACAGAAATGGTTTTGGTCTAAGTAGCCTTCATAGTAATGTCCTAGTTAGTGGGGGATGCATTGAGTTCTATGACAATGTCCTTTAGAATATACTGTATCTCTATATGACAGTCTATGCTATAAAGTCTTGTTATAGGGAAATGAAGGAAATAAAAATCATTGATTATTTTTCTCTAGTTATGATCCAATTGTATATGCCCATAATAACTCAGCAGTTCTTCTAGACCATTGCAAACTATGTTCTCTAACACTCAAGGACTCCCTGGAGGTTTTTGTTTTTTTTTTCCCCTGCCAAGCTATGGTGGAAAGTTTATGTAACAGATAAGAATCTGTTCTGTAAGTTGGAATTCCATAGTAATATTTTACTTAAGAAAAAATAAATCTACAGTAGAAAAACTCTGAAACCACTGATACAGATCATACTTCCCCAGATCATTATAATATTTGATATATAGCACATTTTTAATAATATTTGCCATAGACAGATGACAGTAGTCATTTCCCATTTACCTAGAAATTTCATCATTTTGTTATAAAAAGATTATTGTTACGGTAATTAATACTATGGATTAATATGAAAGATGTAAAAAAGAGTTTCTGTTCTTTACGACTATACATATTGAGAGGGACAAACTGAGTAAGAAATTTTGCTCTAATATATGTTTTAAAATGAGAATTGGCATTTTTTTTCTGTGAAGGATCAGTTAGTAAATATTTTAGGCCTTGTGGGTCGTATGGTCTTTGCCACAAGTATTCCATTCTGCTGTAGTTGTATGAAAAGAAAGTGACTATTAACCAATAGTAAGCAAATGGGCATGGCCAGAATTGGTCAGCGGGCTGTAGGTTGCCAGCCTAAAAAGTCAATGTTAATGGAATATACGTGGGGTAGAATAGAAACAAACAAGTGGTCATATTTAGCGATGATACCGTTTTTTAAAAATGCTACAAGACAGATTTTAGTGATTACACAGAATTTTAGAGAACAGTTCACAGTTAATGTTTGGTTATCTTGTGATTTTAGGTTACACACTTTTAAGATTTCCAGGATTTTTTTTGATGTCTCTACAGTACTTTGCATACTAATTTACACATTTAAGAATTTTTGAAATGGGTATTCACTTTCATTTCATCCTTAACTATCACTAATCAATATTTGCCTGCACTGACATTATGCCCAGGGTTTACTTGGAAGGTTAAGAAACTTTTTATGTTTTTTCTAGTCACAGACAAAGCTGTTTTCTAGAGTGCAGTCCTTATAATTTAGCTCAAATACATTTTGATTATTTTAGTGTCTTTATTTAAGATGGTGGACAGTGAAGTGGTAATTTATTGCTTTTAGATAGATGTCCAATTTTCTTATTTTTTCTATGTTAAGTTTGTTAAGTTTCTATGTTAAAGAAAATGATTTTCCTCTCCAATATTTTACTGTATTTACTATGTTATACATATTGTCTGTGACTTTAAGTATTTTCAAAAACTAGCCACCAACATTTCAAAAGCATATAAAAATAACCTTACTAGAGGATTTAAAATCTTATCTATGATTTCAGAAGCTAAAGCCTTGCTTTTTAGTAAATTTCAGAATTACTGGGGAAGAGTATACCTAGGAGCAAAATTATCAATGAATTCTTCAGTTATTAAAAGGTATTCAGTAGTGCTTAGAATATTAAAGAATGTTTGTGCTTTAAAATTTTTTAAATTGCTCTGTGTCCCCTTCCGTAATACCATCAGCTTCAAATAGAGCTATTTTCATGCACCAATAAATAAGAGGCTATATTGTAGCCCTTCTTGTGGACAGTAATAAAGAATGACCTGGGGGGGTGGGTGTTTTTACTATGTGCCATACAGAGCAAGATTGTGGAGATAATCTCTGCTTGAGATATATATCCTCAAATACTACTAACTGGAGAGCTGGGGGCTACACACAGTTGAAGATGGGTTTTGGTTGGCTTGCATAATGTTTTTTAAATTTTTTATGACTTAAAAATATGATTTGAAAATCAGGTGATCTAAAAAATAGGTTAGTCTGGTAGAGATGGCTTGTATTTCTACATGGCCACAATGGGATGTAACTGAGAACAGGAACACCTGTTCCTTTCAGGTGTTGCCTGTTTTCATAGGCACTGTCATTCACACAGAGGTTGCCTTCACTCCAACATTCCTCTCTCTTAATCCAACAAGGTCTCCACATGACCCTGTGGAGGCATATACATTGTCAGCCTCTAATCAGGATCCAAATCTTAGACCTGGTTAGTTCAGCATCAGCTGCTGTTATGCAGCCCTAGTAATCCACAGGGATCTATTTGTTGTGTCACTCTCTTTGGATGCTTACTGTGTGCCAGCACCATGTAAGAATTCATAAGCCAATCCCGTAAAATGAGCATTGTCATTGCCCCCATTTCATAGAGGCAAACTGAGGTACCTGGAGGTAAAGCGACTTGCCCAATGTCACTGGGAAGTATGTGGGGTGGGCAGCCTAGGCCTGAGGCACTGTAATAATAGTCTTAGCAATGGTGGAAAGTAATTTCTGTTTTTCAATCATTTTTTTCCAGAGACATACCTTCTCAAGCTCTAACTACCTCAAACAATGCAATTTTGTTTTCTGTTAACACTGATTCCACATGAAATGTTGTTTATAGAATTGTTGTTTATAGAATTTATTTTTTAAAATATAGACTCTATTTTCACACTAATCAAATTAATGTATACATGTAGCTTAAAAATAAAATTTCCAGGGGCGCCTGGGTGGCGCAGTCGGTTAAGCGTCCGACTTCAGCCAGGTCACGATCTCGCGGTCCATGAGTTCGAGCCCCGCGTCAGGCTCTGGGCTGATGGCTCAGAGCCTGGAGCCTGTTTCCGATTCTGTGTCTCCCTCTCTCTCTGCCCCTCCCCCGTTCATGCTCTGTCTCTCTCTGTCCCAAAAATAAATAAACGTTGAAAAAAAATTTTTTTTAAAAAAATAAAATTTCCAGTCCCTCCTCCTGAATGGAAATTGCCTCAGATATTTACATTTCTTACATTTCTGAGTCATTGACTTCCTTTCTGGTAATTGAGGATTGAACCTTTTACTGGATCTTACCCTCATTTCCTTCTTCCTTGTTTCCCTGAATAATTATGTTGTATTTTTAATTATAATGTTTATGTTTTTATGACTGCAGACATTGCTCATTAATAACTTAACACTGTACTGTGATCACACTTTCATTCTCTTAGAATATTCTTATCCCTGAGGTAATAGTGCCTATTATTCATTTGATCAATTTTCTATACATTTTGGTTTTAAAAATATTTATTTATTTTTGAGAGAGAGAGTGAGAGAGAGTGTGCATGCAAGTGGGGGAGGGGCAGAGAGAGAGAGGGGGGCAGAGGATCTGAAGTAGGCTCTTCACTGACAGCAGCGAGCCTGATGTGGGGCTCATACTCATGAACCCCGAGATCATGATCTGAGCCAAAGTCAGATGCTCAACTGCTGAGCTGCCCAGGTGTCCCTGTTGTTGTTTTCTTAATGCTCCACCAAGCCTTTATACATTTTGAACTTTTAAAATAAAAAAAATTAATGTTTGAGAAGGAGATCTTACATTTTAATCTTTCTATTGAAATATTTGTTTTGTTTATCATATTTTACAAAATGATTGCTCTGTCTTACCTGTTTCTTTTCCATCCATCCCTGTTCTAGTTTGGTGGGAATGATACCTTCTCATTTCTCCAACGATATGATAATAGGCTTCTCTCTTCTTGAAATGTTCTTCTGTATTCATTGTTGTTATTTCCTTATTCATTGCTCTTATTTCCTTCAGGTCTTTTTTTTTTTATCCCTCTTTGTTTTGGCCTTTCTCCCTTAAGCTAAAGTCTTTCCTCAAGTGTCTGTTTGGTGGTTCCTTGGCTGTCCATTCATATTTAAGAGTGAAGTCTTTGGAAGATCTGTCAATGGAGGTGGGGTTTGTTGATTAGCAGCCTTCATTGCAGGGTTGTCAAGAAGCTTGCCAACCTTGGGGGACTGGCTCATCTCTGAGGTTCAGTTTCTCCAAAACAGAACCAGACTCCTGCACATAGTCACAGCTGTTCTGGGAGCAGGTCTGAGCAAGGAGGCTGAGATTCTCACTGTTCATTATCACAGTATTCTCTCAATTCCCTTGTTGTTAGCTTGGCTCCTCATTCCAGTTCTAAATGTTGCCTGGAGTCCCTGTACATAGAGATAAACTTCGACTTCATGTGAGAGCTGGAGGAGCAGGTGTAGATGGAGGAGGCCTCCCCTAGCCAGCGGCATTAGCATAGCTGAATAATACGTGGTTGATAGACTTAGGCATTTTCATTGCCTTACAGAGGGAACCACAGGTATTAGTTGTGGTGCCATAATGGTGAGTTATAGCACTTCAGATGCAACTGACTTGGGGCATACCAGTTACAATCCATTGTTATACAATCATGACTTTTGAGTAGAACCATTTATCTAGAGCTATACGTTTGGAGAACTTCATAAACTCATTTTTTAAAGAAATCAGCATGAAAGAGAAGTAGAGCATGAAACATGATCATGGAAACTGACTGCCATACCTATCACTAAATTGTTGAACAGTGTCACATTTTACTTGGTTGCATTTATTTGGCTTTGGTTTGTCTGGAGACAGAATGAGTATAAACTTTGACTAAACAATATTCTAAAAAGAAAAGCAACAACAAAAAAATACGCATCTAGAAATAGATCTGCCAGTTGTAGCTTTGGTGGTGAACATAATTTTATATATTTGGAAAATTTACCACATGGTAATAAATTAATACTTTTATGCTACTCATAGAACCCCCCCAAAAGTTATAACTCCCCAAATTATTTTAATATTATTCTATTAATATGCTGTCTCCTATTTCACAATAAAAATGCAAGAATTCTATTTTTAGTTCCAACTGAGCATTGAAAAGCCTCCCTTCAGACACCACCACCCACATCTATGCTCTCCAAGAACTTACTGATTGCATCTGAATTATGTTGCCAGTTGGAGTCCTTAAATAAGAATAAAAAGTTTCTTTAGATATATACTTTTCTCAATATGAAGAAGTATAATTTCAAGTCTTTTTATAACTTAAGGGTAAGAATAACACTACTTTGAAAATCTGAACTTAATGAAATAAAAACTATGAAAATTGCTTACCGGAAGGCATAAAAATTGGATCCACCTCCAAAAGGCAAAAAGGTCTTTACCGAGTGTATTCACTTGCTAGGGCTGCCTTAACAAAGTAGCACAGACTGGGTGGCTTGAACAACAAAAATGTATTTTCTCACTGTCTGCAGGCTGGAAGTCTGAGATCACTCTGTCTACAGAGGTGGTTTCTTCTGAGGCCTTTCTCCTTGGCTTGCAGATGGACATCTTCTCCCTGTATCTTCTCATTGTCTTCCCTCTATATGTGCCGATGTCTTCCTTTTATGACACCAGTCATGTTGGATTAGGACTCACCCTAAGACTTCATTTTAATTTAATTACCTCTCTAAGCTATCTCCAAATAAGTTTACATTCTGAAGTACTGAAGGTTAGGACTTCAAAATATGAACACTGGGCCTAGGGCACAGTTCAACCCATAATATCAGATTACAAATGGAGGTACTAACCCTCAGTCTCTTCTACTCCTTAACTTTTTTTCTCAAAAGGCAAAGAGGTATTTAGATTGAATCTGTCAGTCAAAACAGTAAGTTGTGTGTACTGTCTGATTTAGATACAAGGTTTGTAACCAGGCTTAACCAGATGTGGAGCCACACCATTTACTCAGCACACTCCATGGTGAATGAGAAGGGCAGTAATTACTGCATTCCCACCATGTGCTAAGTACCGTACTTCCATATATATTATAAGTACTTTATATTATATATAAGTACTATATATTTATATATAAGTATTATATGTTATATATATATATTCTGTCTGAATACTCATAGCAATCCCATGGTGAACATTTCACAGGTGAATAAACCAGAAGTCAGAGATGCTAGGTAATTTTCCCAAATTTGCACCACTGTTAAATGGTGAGACTTGAATTTGAATCTGTATCTGATTCCACAGACCAATTCTTTCCATTATTTTATACTGCTAGATTTGGCCATTCTCTATATGGACAAACTTTAATCATATGAATCAACTTGGTACTGACTCTGATTGTGACAAAAGCAAAATGTAAAGGAGAATGTTTAACAAACCAGTGAAAATGTCTCGTATTTGCATTCATAAATACGTGTACACTGCAGGGCAGTATTCAGGGATTGAAAATCTTTAATGATATTGTGAGCATTATGACACTAAATCATAAGTCATAAGAGGAAGTAATTAAGAAGTGTAATTAAAATGCTTTAACTTGGCTTTAAAAAATGTTTTCATAAAATGTGTGCAATAATTTGTATTCTCAAGCCCTTACCACAGTGTATAGTTATTTTTTTAATGGGCTTTATTTCTTTCAGTGGTTTTAAGCTTACAGAAAAAATGAGTGGGAAATACAGATAGTTCCATATCTCTCTACTCCCACATCCAATTTCCCCAAGTAGTAACATCTTTTTTTTAACTAAAAATTTTTTTAGTTTTTTATTTTAACTCCAATATAGTTAATATACAGTTGTATTAGTTTTAGATGTACAATACAGTGATTCAACAATTCTGTATATTGCTCAGTGCTCATCATGATAAATGTAGTCTTTAATACCCATCACCTATGTCACCCATCTCCTCACCCACCTACCCTCTGGTAACCATCAGTTTGTTTTTTATAGTTAAGAGTCTGTTTCTTGGTTTGCCTCTCTCTCTCCTTTTCCCCCTTTTGCTCATTTGTTTTGTTTCTTAAATTTCACATATGAGTAAAAAATTATATGGTATTTGTCGTTCTCTGACTGGCTTGTTTCCCTTATCATTACACGCTCTAGCTCTGTCCATGTTGTTGCAGATGGCAAGATTTCATTCTTTTTGGTGGCTGGATAATATTTCATTCCATATGTATACCATCTCGTCTTTATCCATTCATCAATCAGTGGACATTTAGGCTGCTTCTGTGATTTGGCTATTGTAAATAATGCTGCTATAAACACAGGGGTGCATGTATCCCTTTGAATTAGTGCTTTTGTATTTTTGGGGTAAATATCCAGTACTGTAGTTACTGGATTGTAGAGTATTCCGTTTTTAACTTTTTGAGGAACCTCCATACTGTTTTCCACGGTGGCGGCACCAGTTTGTACTTCCACCAGTATTGTGTGAGGGTTTCTATTTCTCCACATCCTCTCCAACACTTGTTTCTTGTGTTTTTGATTTTAGCCATTCTGACAGATGTGAAGAGATAGTGTGGTTTTGATTTGCATTTCCCTGCTGAAGAGCGATGTTGAGTATCTTTTCATGTGTCTGTTGGCCATATGGATGTCTTCTTTGGAAAAACTTCTGTTCATGTCTTCTGCCCAATTTTTAATTGGATTATTTATTTTTGGGGGTGTTGAGTTGTTATATGTTTTGGATACTAAACTTTATTGGATATGTCATTTGCAAATATCTTCTCCCATTCATAGACTGCCTTTTATTTTTGTTTATTGTTTCCTACACTATGCAAAAGATTTTTAAAAAAAATGTTTATTTATTTTTGAGAGAGAGAAAGAGAGAGAGAGAGACAGCATGAGCAGGGAGGGGCAGAGAGAGAGGGAGACAAAGAATCCGAAGCAGGCTCCAGGCTCCGAGTTGTTAGCACAGAGCCTGACACGGGGCTCAAACTCACAAACTGTGAGATCATGACCTGAGCTGAAGTCAGACACTTACCTGACTGAGCCAGCCAGGCTCCCCAGAAGATTTTTATCTAGGGTGATGAAAAGAAAGGGATTTTGGATGGAGAGGATAAAATCACAATAGAGACCTAGTTATCTGTTTTGAAGTATGGGGGTAAAATTTAAGCTGCTGTAGGTAAAACAGCCCTGTTCTCTTTTTCCTGAAGTCCTGTGATTAAAGGCAAAAAATAAGCAAACCAACAGTAAAACTCCATAACATTTATTTACAAAAGATATAGTTGTAGGCTAATAATTGAGGAAGTATTGCTGATATTAGATTTTGGCATTTTACCAAAGATATAATGATAAAACTAATTTGTGCTGCCATATACAACCATAACATGCTATCAGCATTAAAGTTAAATGCATGTAAGAATTATAAAAATAAATATTAATATGTTCCCCATATGAGCTTATAGAATAATTGTAGCAATTAGGTTGTTTCAGTGATAATGGAGTTTTCATTACATGCTACATTAGAGGAAGGATTCTATATTTATTAGTGAAATTGTTAATGTGATACAGCTTGATATTGACATAAACAAAGATGAAGATTTGAGCAGATATTTAGGGGTGAATGCAAAGCTTACTTAGGGATATTGAATTGGATTCATCCCATGGCATTTTACCTTTTTTCAGGGATCAAAATGTGAAATACATTGCAAGTCAAGTAAAAAAATTCCCTTTGAAATTATAAAAGATTATTACCATATTTTCTGAATGAGAGAATAATTATAAACACACACAAGTGTACTTGTATAAACATGAAGAGCTGAAATCCAATGTATTCTTAAATTCAACTGGAAAAAATACATGTTTACTTTCCTGTTATTAATTATTATAGAAGGCTGCAGAAAATGACAAAACTAACAAACAAAAATATTAAAGAATGATGTTTCCTAAGTTTGTGTGTGGATGCAAATTTTGTGTAATTCCTAAGAGGGAAATTAACCTATAAACCCATTTTATCAAAGTACATGGCAGCAGCAAACCGTATTATATTCAATAATTCTAAACAGGCATTTCCCCAATCTACTGAGTGTTGAATTTCATACTGGTAAGAGGTAGTGTATAGTATGGGCCAGTAAGAAGTTATCTTTCTTTTTGGCTAAAGCAGGGCTTGTTGTGATGTCACTGAAAAGCCTGCCCAGACTTTGTGGTCTAACCCTCTCAGAGAAGGGAAAAAATATGGAAATTATCAGCCTTCTTGAAATAGTCTGAAGTATTTCTGGGAGTCCTTGGCATATGGATCGTCCACTGTGATTTGAACACTTTGTGGACCTTACTTAAATGACAGTAATTTCTAGTCTTGTATTGATGCAAAAGAACTGTTAAACCATTGTTGCCATCTAACATTTTTTTTTTTGCAATGATCCACTATTGTGTCAACAATTAAAATATAGGGAGAAAAATATTCAAGAGTCATTATGCTCCAGAAAAAAATTGAGAGACGAATGACACAATAAATTTCACTTCACCCAATGTATTTCAAAAAAAGTCCTTCTTTTCAATTGGAACAAGAGAGATTGCTATTATTTTTCATTCAATGCTAGATATTAGATACTCTTTGGTACTTTACTCTGCCACTCTTACGGCCCTAGAAATACAAAAGCTTATTCATGTCTGAGTAAGTATTCTATTGATTTCATTCTAGTCTTTTCTGGTTTTCTATAAAATAGATCTAGATGGCCTTGATTCATTTGAAGATAGTACACAGGCCAATTAGAAGACACTTATTTGTAAAACTGACTATACTTCACAATCAACGAGCACTTACTGAGTAATTATACTATGGAAAACAATATGGTAAGTAGCGTAGAGCATAAAATAGAAGTATATGATAGTCTAATATCAGCAAAGTGGAGAAATTAAACTAACATGAAGATTTGGAAACCAATATAGAAGAGTATAACTAAATTATAATTCACTAATATAGACAGCAAATAGTGTAGAAATTCTCAGAAGGGAGAGATCACTATGGATTGGAATGGGGAATGTTTAGAAGGAAAGCAGACTAGAACTGGATTTGAAGTCTGTTTAGAATTCAGTTTGGTAGGAAAAAAAAAAATAGTCCATTTAATTATCCAACACTTCTTTGACCAGATGTAAAAATATCAATTTATATACTGTCAGGGAATCCATATCTGTAACAATTTTTATTATATAGTAAATTACTTATATGTTCAGATGTAAATGTTTTGGCAGCATCATTATTCAGAAAATACTTGTACTATATTCAAGTATTTGTGAAGTTTCTCATTATAGGCACTGATTCAATTCTTTTACTTGAAAAAATGAAGAACTATCAAAGAAAAATACACTATTATGAAATAATCTCAACCAAGGCTCAATTCTCAGACACTCTCTCATCAAACCAGTAAAAATAGAAGCATAAATATTGGCAGAAACAGCAATTATTTCTGCATATAGTGTCACACGTATGTCCCTCCATGTATGTTTCATGTCACTGAACAAAGTAACCTTGTGGAAATTATGAATAAAAACTTACAGAACCAGTTTCTTTAAAGTCTTGATGTTATGCAAAAGACAAGAATAGCTTGAGATAGAATTTCCAGTGATGGCAAAACATACCAACTATGGCTTTCTACAACTTAGATGGACATGAAAACATATATTCTGGGCAACTCTGTTGGATGCCTTGAAAAGTTTACTTGGTAACCATTAAGGCAGGATACAAAAAAATGCATGTTTAAGTAAAATGGTTTGTTAAAATGTCAAGGTAAAAAAACAGTGATATCAATTAATGTGTTCAAATCTGTTTAAGTTAATACATGTTTTAAGTAGATATTTTAAAATTTTATTTAATTCCAATGAGACAACGTAACTTTTTTTGTAGGTGACCCCAATAAATGTCACTAGATCACTTCCAGGATGAAACCAAGGCCTATGGAACAATGAGTTCTAATTTTTAATGCCAGTATATTTAATTAATAATTACACATTATTACCCAAAAATTTGTCACACCAGATGTAATTTCACCTTTTTGTCCACTGGGCTTCGATTCTTGTTGAGCAGCCTGGATATGCTTAGTTAAGGTTATGTCCACAAAACATTTTATTAAAACCAGTGATTTCTCACATTCAAAACTAGATTCGTTTAAGATCCTGAGTTATGGAATAAATAAAACACATTCCTTTGGGGAAGAACAACAAGCATCAAAGAAGAGGCAAATTCTAGAATTTTATGCTGCAATGATATGGCTTTATCTTTTAGAGCAGCCTACATTTATTTTCATTTTGTACTTAAAATGAATCCAGAGGTATCATGGCTGAATTTGCTTTTTATACTTTTGATACAAATATCAAAGGTCATATTTCTATAATTATATAGAGGTTATATTTCTATAATTATAATTTAATTCTTCCTTTGATCAACATATATAAATAGACTAAAATATATTTAGTTTCTGAAATAACCACAAAATAATTTTAAAGAAATCCTATTTTGTATTAAGGAATAAATACTTACAGCCAATTGGATTATTTCATATCTTAAGACAACAAGGAATCCACTTCTGCAGATGTTTCAACTGCTTCATCTGGTCTTTTCTGGATAAACCTTGAATGGCCATGGCTCAAATCTGCTTGGTTCTTCTGTTCCATATAATCATCTTGCAGACCTCTAAACAGAATTAGGAGACAGCGTATAAATGCAATCTGCGGTAGGGGGGATTAATGATACAAAGGGTGAAGGCAAATGGATACACACCTTTTGTACTTTTAATATCCCCCCCAACCCCACCACTGCCCCAAAACAGAGAGGAACGCTTTATAAGTCTGAAATGCTGATAGATCTATAAAGATTTTGTTGAGAAAGCGTTAGGATTCCCTGAAGCTCTTAAAAATATTTTCATGGCTGAATTGCCACAGAATCCTTTTGTACTCCACTTAGTTTTGAAAAAGCTTTCCACTACCAGCATCCTGGAACTGAGATCAGACCTTTACCGAGGTTAGGGTTCAACCAGTGTCATGTATCTGAGGTTAACGTGGACTCTTGCCTTCATTAGATAAGGTCATTTGAACTGTTGGTTGTTTACTGTAGTCACGCTATGAAAGACAGGACCTATGGCCGAAAGAGGAAACTGTTTTTAAAGGAACCTATCGGCAGTGTTTAACTATGGGCAATTCTGATTTAATACTCTCATCAAAACTCAGTAAAAATGATCGAACATATTTTCAGTGTTTTCATATTTACAGAGCTCCTTCCATGTACTTTATGCTGTCAAACCCATACATTTGCCCTGAGAAAAGTATTGGTACTTCCAGGGATTACATTTAAAATATCTAATCAGCAGGGCAGTAAGTAAGAGTAGAAGGTGGCATGCTAGGCAGATGAAAAAGTGACGAGGAACGAGACGGTGGGTGTGTGTCCAAATTTGAAACAGTGGCAGATAAACTCCTGTGGAAGAGCTGGATAGTGGAGGGGCTGGTCAGCCATGCCATGTGGGTTTTAACCTGGCAGTAATGAAGTTTTTAGAGAAAGTACATGATTAGATTTGTCCTAGAAAAATCATTCAGGTGTCAGTATTAAGAATGATTTTATTGTATTTTTCAAAAAATGTTTAGTAATTTATTTTGACAGAGAGAGAGACAGAGAGAGAGAGAGAGAGAGCACATGAGTAGGGGAGGGGCAAAGAGAGAGAGAGGGAAAGAATCCCAAGCGGGCTCCACCTTGTCAGTGTAGAGCCTGACATGGGACTCAATCTCACTAATGGTGAGATCATGACCTGAGCTGAAATCAAGAGTTGGTCACTTACCCCCCACCCAGGGCCCCAAAGAATGATTTTAGAAGTCCAATAATGGAAGTGATTTTAGTTATCCAGTTCAGAAATGAAGGCCTTAGTCTAGTTATCAATGAAGATAGTGTCCTCTATATTTACACAAGACTTATTTGGAAGATACTAGGGAAATAGAGTTAACACATTTTGGTAATTGCTTTTGGGTAAGTGGGGCAAAGGAAAGGGAAGAGTCAAAGCTAGCTTCCAGGTTTCTGACTTGGGCAACTGGATGGATGGTAGTATAAATCATGAAGCTATGGAATAGAGATGAGACACCAGGTTAAATGGGGAAACAAGTTCAGTTGTAAACATATTGAATATATAGGCATATAAATATGGGACAAAATAGAATTGTCTACCAAACAATTCTCTCTCTCTCTCTCTCTTTTTTTTAAATGTTTATTTACTTAGAGTGTGAGTGGGGAGAGGCACAGAGAGAGACGGAGAGAGAAATATCAAGCAGGCTCCATGCTGTCAGTGCAAAGCCCAGCTTGGGGCTCAAACTCACGAAGCGTGAGATTATGACCTGAGCCAAAATCAACCAACAGAGCCACCCAGGCACTCCCCTACCAAATAATTGTTAATGTAGGCCTGTTTCATAGGAGGAAGACAGATTGGAGGTGTAGCTTCGATAGTTTCAGAGGAGAATAGGTGGTTGAAACCACAGAAGTGAAATGGATAATAAAAGAACATATGGAATAAGAAACAAAAAAGTCCGATGAAGAAGGCCTAGTGAGTACTACTACTTAATAGTCTCTTAATATACTTATGAATATATTAATTATTACTGGTTAAAAAAATGTCTGTTTTAATTTTTTCATACCTTGAATGTTAATTATTTTTCTCACAAGCCCATTGACATCCTAAGAGTAATTTCTTGATTTGCCCTGTGTGGAAAAGCTTGATGAACTTTCTGAAAATGAATGACTAATTACTTAATTTCATAATGACATGTTGCTATTAAAAATATAATTGAAATGTATTTAGTAAACGTAAGTTTTCAATTAATTACTTGATCCAAGCAGTTTAGAAAACCTGCTGTGTCCTTTTTCCAACACTCTCTGATCTGCTGTCTGCCTTCAACACTCTCTTGAAGCTCCTCTTGTCAGGGTCACCAGTGGCTTTCATATCTCCAAAGCTAATGAGCACTTTGCCATCATTAAGTTATTCACTCTCTCGGTAGCACTGGAACTTTTTACTGTTCTCTTCTTGAAACTCTTTCGTATACATGTTTGTAAATTCAAGGATTACCTCTGGAGAAGGATGCTCAGGAGACTGGTAACAATGACTGATTTGGAGAGGGACATGGGAGGCAGGAGGAATTTCTTTTCACTGTGAGGTCTTCTATACCTCTTGAGTTTTGACCATCTGTGTAGATCATCTATTTAAGAAAATGATACAATTTTATGAAAACAATTTTATACAAAAGTCTAAGAAGACTTAATTGCCTGAATTTCTACATAAATTTAATTTCTATATAATATGCACTTTAGTCACTATATGGTAGAAATGAAATATAAATACAATCCTAAGATTTATTTGGTGTTTCTCTCACTATGTTTTAAATTACCTTTCTGTTGTTATGGGTGTAATAATTTAGGTCTTTTGATTCTAAGTGAAAGTTTCTGTTTAGAGTGTCTTATCCTTCTTTAAATGTTAGATCTTGTTTCACAAAACATGAGGTCCTAAGATGGGTAGTTCAGGGTTGATCTGGTGGCTAAACAATAGTATCAGAGACCCAAACTCTATCCATGTTTTTATGCCAATATTCTTAATGCCAAGTGTTCTGTTATTATGTTTATTGCCTTATAAACACAAATGTCTGGCTGGTCCATCTCCAGGCCTTGCCTGCAGGAGAAGAGCAAATGGTAAAACATATACTGATGAGTTGATGTCTTTAAAAAAGTTTTCCTGGAAGCACCACTGTGTAACTTCCATTTATAACTCTTTGCCATAACAGTGTTACTTGGTTTTGTTATGACTTTGTTAATTAACATTTGTTAAGTGGAGCACAGGGTGCCAGATGGCAAATCATGTTTCAATAACACATCATAAGAGAAATTGAAATAGAGAAGTCCATTACTTATAGGGCCTGGAAGAAGTACCTAGCATACCTCCAGGAACCACACAGGAGATCACAGCAGAGTACAGATGAGAGAGGGGCAAAACCTGGGCCACTGCCTTTATTGAAAGGGTCTGTGCTTGAAGTGCTTAAGGGTTCCCAGGCCAGGGCCAGATTGGTCAATTCAGACCAGAAGAGTGGGGTTTTGATAAGACCCATAAGGGATCTTATGTCTTATTCAAAGGGAGCATAAGGCAAACAGGCACTGGAAGGTCAGGGAGAATGATCACAAGCCATTGGGAAGTTGCATCAGGAAGTAGCATTTGCCCGTGACTGTGTTTGCTGCTATCTAAGCCGTGCACTTGCATAAGAGGGCTAGCGTCAGTGTAAGGGCCCTGCAGCCTGCTTAACCAAACAACATGGATGCCAAGGCAGGAATACCATGAAGTAGCTTAGCTAAACTCTCAACAGACTTTCACTTGATACAAAGATGACTGGGGAGCTGAGTACTATTACTGGGCATATTTCTGTCCCCAGACTCCCCCTACAAATGAAGACTCAGATATTAAGGAAGAAAGACAGTAAGTTGGCAATAGCCATGCAGCAGAGTTGGCTCATTATTAATTAATTCATTATTTATCAAGTATATATTGAGAGTTCATCATGTAACAAGAATTTTTCTGGATCCTGGAAATAGTACAGAAAACAAAATAAGACAAATCTTTTTCTCAATGACATGTGATTGACATAACATTATATTGGTTTCAGGTGTACAATGTAATGAGTCAATATTTGTATATATTATAAATTTATCACCACAATATCAACATTATTGAAGCAATGAAATATTATTATTAGAAATGAATCTGTATCATCTATTTTATATATAGGAGTTCCATGTACCATTTTTGTGTAATGTGTATTCAAGAAGGTAAAAACCTAGAAAAGTGAACATAGTTGTAAAGCTGGCTTTTACCTGGGGGAATTTTCTGAACCTGAGTGAAATGGAGTTTAACTTAGCCTGGCCTGGCCTGGTGGTCATGAAAGAAATGAAGTGAAGACGTAAGTCCACCCAGTATGGAGGATCAATATTCAAGACTCCCTTGTACAAATATAGGACTTCAGGTGGCTACATGCCAAGTATAAAAGTGAACTAGAAATAAATCTGCTAACCCTAAACTCCAGGTAACTGAAAGCAAAATTATCTGTCTTGAAACTGAATACTAAGATAAGTGGGGAAAAATTTTCTCTGAGAATGCATAATTATAACTCATTCTCAGTTGGGTTTTCAGCCCTCAATTCTCACTATTTGAGTGGAAAAAAAACCATTAAGAATGCCTTAAGACTAGAGTTTGTGGTTGGTAGAGCCTGTAGTCACCTGGCAGAAACAAATATATATCCTCTCTGAAGAAATTCCAACTTTAAATCAGGTCCCAACAGATTCTCAGAGACAATAAAGAGTTTTAAAAACTGTAAGGTTATAGGGAAAAAAAATTACAGAAAAAAAAAAAGACTGAAGAATGAAATTGGCCAAGACTTCAGGTACTGGAATCGTATTTGATATATTTGAAGAAATGAAAGAAGGGAATCAAAATATGAATAAAAAGCAAAAGGTAATTTCAAAAATGAACTTCTAGAAAAGAAGACATATTAAATAGCATATGAGACCCATTTGAAGGTAGAAATTACAGGACTGGAAAGACACCTGCAGGAGTTACCCAGACTGCAGCACAAAGAGGCAATGGAATGGAAAGTGTGAACAGGAGCTTAAAAGGTATGGAGGGTGAAAAGAGGGGAGGGGCGCCCACACAAAAGGGGGAGCACATTGTGGGAAGAGGGGAATGGCGGGTGGAGTAGACTTGTCCAACATACATTTAGTTGGTGTTTCAGAAGGAGAAGAGAGGGAGAGGAGGGAAGATGCATCGTTTGAAAAGATAATGGATGAGAATTCTTCAGAGTCCATGAAAGGTATCAAACCATAGATTTAAAAAAAAGCCTAGTTACCCCAAGCAAGGTAAATATGAGAGAAATCCAGAAAATCTACACCCAGATACATTATGGTGAATCTGAAGAATGCCAAAAACTAAGAGAAAAGTTTAAAAGCAACCAGAGAGAGAGAGAAAACACACACACACACACACACACACACACACACACACACACACACACACACAC
>NW_024412407.1:14930674-15015191 GCF_014898765.1 Herpailurus yagouaroundi
CACACACACACACACACACACACACACACACACACACACACACACACCCAGATTACTGCCTTTAAAGTACTATAGCTACAATTAGAGTCAGAACTGGCTTCCCATTGGCAACAACAGGAACAGAAGACTGCAGTGGTCATTACAATGAGTGAGGAAATAAACAATCATCTAGAATTCCATTCCCAGTGAAAATACATTTCAAAAGTAAGGTAACCAAAAAACAAAAACCAAATGCCGAGAGTTTGCCTCATACAAAAAGTTCTGTATGTTTACTTCAGGCAGAAGGAAAATGACCTCAGGTGAAAGTTCTGAGTAGCAAGAAGGAATGATAATAAAAGAAAATATCAATAATGCCAAATAAGCATTGACTGTGTAAGACAATAGCAATTATATTTTATAAATTAAAACAAAATTTAAAACCAAAATACTTGACAAAAGAGCATATATATTTAGAAGGAGTCATCAGAATTAAAGATCTTTGTTCAGAGAGGTCAGTGAAAACACTGAATAAATTTCAATGTTGATAAGTTATATTTGCATGTTTAAATTTTTATGCAAAGAAAAGAAATGGAGTTACAACTTAACTAGTTTCTAAGTAGATTGCCCATTCCACTAGCCTAGGCTACAGCATTCTGATTTAAGCCTTGTTTATGTTAAAATTTACATATCTTAGCACAGAATCTAATGTACAAGAAACAATTTCCATGGTCAGATTTTGACTGCCCATGTATAGAGAAAGTTGGAGTGAGTCAATGTCTCATCTATCACTACTTCTCTGATAGCCTGATTTTCACAGGACTTTGTTCCTTCACACCTGTCAGGAGAGGATATGAACAGCATAGCCTCTAGGAATACACACTGGTTTTTTGTTTTCTTTTTGTGTGATGAAAACTTGATGCTTTAATATTACAGTGAAGATAACCTAGGATTTACAAGTGCTGAACTTTTTGTAATGGATTTCTCAAATGCCTGTTTTAATCAATGGTTGGCAAAGACCTCTAGGTAATTATTTCTTCATACTTTATATTCTCTTTTAAATGGTCTGTTCCTCATTTGATGGGGAAAAAGCATACATAAGCTAAGTAAGCTCTCAGAAATCATAACAACACTTACAGTGTTTATACGGCATTTTATTGTTTTCAGAGTACTTAGGCAAACATTGTTTCATCCAGAAAAGAATTTCAGGAAGTAGAAAAAAAAAGATGTTAAGCTTATTTTCAGGAGTTGGAACTACAGGTTAGAAAGATTAAGTGATATAGGTAAATTCACACAACTTGTGATTGACACGAGTGAAGAACCCTTCTGATTTCTAGCCTGGTGCCTTTCTTACTACTCAAGACTCTTCTAAACAAAGTGTTTGCCACATTGAGGACACAGAAACTCAGCTTTGAAAATTTTGCATTGAGAAGTTCGTATTTGCATGTCTAGCAGATTCTGAATAGGAGAGAGAGAGATATTTTGATATGCCACTATAGGAAACCAAAATCTCTTTTTAGTTAAAACATTAAAAAATACATTTAATGGGAAAATTTCAGATTTTCCAAACCTTAATATTACCTTCACAGTGTTAGACTGTATGCGTTATGTAGCACATAAGGATAAGGTTTTTCTACTTAATAGTATTTTATGGTAGCACTATAGGTTAGATATAGTGGTTTTGTTTGGGATCAAACTTCATTCAAAGCCATATTCCTACATGTGGATTTACTTTATCTTTTTCCTTTCTAATCTGTCACAAAAATATTTTGGACCTGAGCACCCATTTCTCAGAAGCTGAACATTTCTCATGAAAGAATATTGTTAAAAAAAAACAAAAAAAAAACCAACCTCAAAAAACAGTTAAGGAGGGGTTCCTGTGTAGCTCAATCAGTTAAGCGTCTGACTCAATCTCAGCTCAGGTATTGAGCTGAGGTCTTGATTTCAGGGTCATGAGTTCAAGCCCTGCATTGGGTTCTGCCCTGGGTGTGGGCCCCAATAAAAAAAAAAAAAAAAAAAAAAAGAAAGAAATAAATAAAAAGAAAAAAGAAAAGAGAAAGAAAAAACAAAAACAGTGGGGAGACAACTTCAGAGTTGTTGACTAGAATTTGTAGATATTTAATAATTCATCTCAATTTTGTCTCTAAAAATTTTTTTTTAGTGTTTACTTATTTTTGAGAGTGGGAGAGATAGAGTGCAAGCTGGGGAGGAGCAGAGAGAGAGAGGGAGATACAGAATCTGAAGCAGGCTCCATCCAGGCTCTGAGCTCTCAGGACAGAGCTCTACGTGGGGCTCGAACACATGAGCCGTGAAATCATGACCTGAGCCAAGGTCAGATGCTTAACGGACTGAGCCACACAGGTTCCCCCCAATTTTGTCTTTTATGTACTACTCAAATTCTCTGGCATTGTTACTTCTTAAGGCTTAAGTGAGAGTAGATTGGCCCAAAGCCTCACTCTGAAGCGGCTGATGCCCTTGAAAGGACTGTGATTAGTATTGTTATCCCTTCTTTCTTTACAAAGCCAGTCTAGAGCTGTATTCCCTGTAACATTTAAGAATAAATTAAGTTCTAGCCAATGAGAAACCTTTTGAAACCAATCAATGAAGAGTCCATCTCTGATAAAAATTATAGCTTCAAAACTTACCTTTACCTCAGAAGAGGTTTTTGTTTTTTAAGTTGGAAATGCAACTATGATTTTAATTCCGTATTCTCTGAATTTTTAAAAATAAGGACGTATGTTCTGTGAAAATCAAAGAATTCAGAAACCTTATGGTCATAAATTAGTTTCCTGGCCACTCCTCATCTCCATTCCCAACCCTGCAGTCAACATTAAAACAAAAACAAAAACAGCCTCTACTCTTTTAAGTTTCTAGTGATTTCTTCCTGAACTAAAAATACCTCTATTTTTTGAACCTGTCTATTGATTCCTCCACAGTAAAAAAAATAAAGCTGTAGATCACTTATATGACATCTTCACTCTCCTCTTCTGCTCGGTGTTTCAGGGTTCACTTATTTTTAGCTCCTAGATTGGTTACTTTTGTTAACTTGAAATCACATACTTCTTATTGTTCCTTCTATTGTGGTCTGTGTCTTAACTCTCTTGCTCTGTGGAAGGATGTAAACGCAGTGCACCTGTCCTTCTTTCGGTTTGCTCTCCCTTCTTTCCACCTACCTCTTTCTAACAGCTAGAATTTCAGTGTTTCATCTTAGAAATTATTACCATTTAGATTGTGCTCTCCTACTCTAGTAGAGGCTTTCATGCTTTGTCCACTTGGTTGACCTGGAAAGTGGACAATTTGTAAATGGCATGTTCATTGTTAATAACCATGTAAATATTGTTAACTGGCCTAGGCAGTGTGCCAGTGTTCGAGTCCCTTAATTACCAGCCCAGTCCTGGCAAGATCAAATAGATTCTCTTTTCTTCTACTTTACCTCTTGCTTAAAAGTCCTATTTTTGTTTGCCTTATATCTCACCCACAACTCTCATGATGGCTTAGAATGCCCCAGTGGAGAAATTTCTAACTGCCTACTTTCTAACTAAAAAATGTTTCTAGGTCTTCCATGATTTCTATGCTGTAAATTATACTTTTTGTTTCACTTTCTTTTTTCCTGAGTAGTTTGCCATCCCACACCAGTCTGAATCAGTGGTTTAGCTATGCCTGCTGCCTACCTGTCTTCTTAGGACTGTTTTCCTGAATTAGATCCTAACTTCCTTTAAAAGGATCTCTGTTAAAGACAGCTATTTTTTTTTCTTTTGTAAGAATTGAGTTTTGATTTTAAAAAATTGATAACTTATCTTGATTTGTGTTTTAAGGTAACACACTTTTGAAAAAGGAAACAAGGTACTGAACATTGGCTGAGGTCTGATTTATTTGCAAATTTTAGAGAAATGTCTATGGTAGCCTTTGCCAGTTGATGTTATCTGGAGTGAAACATGTTCATTTACTTTTCTTTCATCAGAAAATTTGTTACTGTACTTAATTATATAATTACAAAATGAAACATCAGTAAATAATGACTTTTCAGTAACTATAAATGAAGTGCACTTTTGCTCTTTGCTTGAGTTCATTATTTGGCTCAAGAAATTTTAAATAAGTAGTCCTTTCCATAATCCTGCAAAGTAAGTATAATCTCTACTGTATATATGGGGAAACAGTCTAGGAAGGTTGTTATATAACATACCCCCAAACAACTGTGTAGTTAGTAGCAAACTATGATTAAATTCATATCTAGTATATTCTGGGTTTTTTTTTTATAGGCAAATCTTCGCGTGGGTGGTTTTTCCTGGGGATGAGTAACAAAGATAGAAGACTATTCCTTGCCCTGTTACAATGCACAGAAATATTGAAGCATGTTGAGAAATTTCCAACTGATATAATTACTCCTCTAGAGTTGTCTAAATTTTTCTTAGCAGTGTAGATAATTAGACATAGAGAAAGTAGATATTAAACTCTGAAAGAACACAGGTCTGAGTTGAGAGATTTTAACTTGGTTAAGAATCACAATAGGATCTTTAGATAAAATTTCCAAAGGAAATTTTCATGACTTGATTTTCAAACTTAGAATGATATTCACATTCAGATCTCCACATTAAGGGAATAAACTAAAGGATGTTTATTTTCTTAGGTAATAAAGAGACACATTGAAAAGTCACTCTGTGCTCAGTGCCCATGTGCCACTATGTAAGATAATTGTTTCAGTGGAGTCCTTTGCTATAAATGAAAAATATGAAATATCTAGGCCAGTGACTATAAAAATCAAACATAAACATATGGCCCCAAATCTGAAAGAAAACAAAACTAAACAAACAAAAAAGATTATTGAAAGTTTAGAAAGGTAGTTTATATATTGTTCACATTCCGGCCTTGGAAATATTATTCTTTAAAAGAAAGTGATAGGTAATAATGGAGTGAAGGAAAGGAATCTGTGTTCAAATATATTCTGTTTTAGCTTGAAAATATTAAGCCCTAAAAAACTTACCATATGGACCTTCTGGAAAATTAGCACAGTCCCCAGATTTTTGACATTGTCTTCCCAGAAGGCATCACTGCAGTCATTATTAAATTGTCTCTTTAGGTCATCACAATTCAGTTTCCCATTCAATATGACCTTCTCCAAAGTTACAATGATAACAGCATGGTATTTGTAACAAGTGGCTAGTTAAGACCAAGCCTATAAGCAATATGGAGCACTTGTAGAAATACCATTATCTGTTGAATTTCAAGAGGTTCTAGGTGTTTACATAATTTTAGTAAACTTAATGAAATCCAGCTTGCTTCCAGAATTGAATTATTTGATCCAAAGATATACATACCCTATAAATATGGCATATGAAAAGCTTAGTTTTCAAAAAATGTATTGTAACTTAGAACCTAGTATATTTACCACACAGGTAATGATATATTTTTATTGTGGCAAATAAAAGAGAAAAGAGATAAACAAATGCTAGTACTTCAAATTTCTCAAAGGTGATCAGGATTTCCAAAGAGAAATCTACTATATCTAAAGCTTTCTTCCCACAACTCATTTTATAATATAAGTTATGAGACTCTCTCATTCCATCTCTATGTGTCCATCTCTTAGTTTGAGTAGTATGGATGATAATTCTTAAATTCACTATTACTGAATTATTACCATGTTTATTTACTCAGGTAGTATTTGAAGTATTCCTAATACATGAAGATTCAATGGTGATCAAGTTGTTATTCTACCCTCTGGGATCTTTTTGGTTCAGTTCTTTATTTCCCCCAGCTTGTGAAATAAAACAGAGAAAAATAGGGAAGAAATAGGGGTTTGTAACAAAGACCAATGATTTTCTTTTAACATCTCAGATCAAGATCCTGATTCTGATGGAAGTTTTCAAGTTCTTGATTCGTTAAACCACTCATTTCTAGGATAAGGGCATACAATTTATTCCTTGAAACTTTACAAAACCACTTTGTACTGGAGAAAATTTTGTACCGATAATTAAGAAAAATGTATATATCAAATGTGTTCTAAGTTCTGGGAAATAGAAGGAAAAAGAACCACACTTTTATAGTGGTGATCTTATAAATGGCACAGACTTGTTCTAACAACAGTGTGTAATTAAATTATTTTCACCATTTAAATTTGTGTCCATAAGAAATGCAGCATTTGATAAAGTTTGCAAGATAAAATCCCTCATAGATTATTCCTTATTTAAGGATTGTAAATGGTGTCTTCAGCATGTTAGTTTTTCAACTTTAAAGTACCTAAGGACAATCACTTCATTTTCCTCTCTTCAAAAATCTGGTATTTACAGGCACCTGGGTGGCTCAATCGGTTAAGCATCCAACTTTTGGTTTAGGCTCAGTTCATGATCTTGCAGTTCATGACATCAAGCTCCACATTAGGCTCCGTGCTGACAGCACGGAGCCTGGTTGGGATTGTCTCTCCCTCTCTCTGCCCCTCCCCCCACTCATAGTATATAAATAAATAAACTTAAAAAATAAATCAATGGTACTTAGGAGTGACATCAATGTCATGGCAGCATGAGTCTTTCCATTTATATTGCCCCTTCAGTTTACAGCCAGTGGGACATCCATAACCCAACAGAAGTTCCTCAGCAGGGCAGGCTATGACACCGCAGGGATCCATATGTCTGTGCACCTGAGAGTGGGTGAGTTGGACCTCATAGAGGTGGCGAACTGAGGGACAGTGGTGGAACTGGGGTAATAGTGGCAGTGACTACACCTGTGACCCCAGTGGCACAAACAACAACGGCAGCACTGGTGACCCCTCTGACAGAGCAGGTGGGAGTTGGGAAATGTGCACTCCCAAATATACCCAGCAGATAGTTCCAGTAAGAGAAATAGAAAATTTGTGCTGTCTCATCACTTGCTGGAAAACAAAAGAAAGGGCTCTAATTCCCAAACTGTTGAACTGTTAAAATCAGACAAAGCTTTACCCAAATTAAAACTTAGTAAAGCTCTACCCAAATAAGAAAGGTTCTCATTATTTCAAATGAACTATCAGAGGCACATTTCATTATGCACCACGAAAAATCATGGTAATATGGTGTCACAAAAAGAAAATGACAATTCTCCAGCAACCCACATTCAACCTTATGGAATATTGGAATCTAACTGATAGAGAATTCAAAATATGTTATGAAGAAATTCAACAAACTACAAAACCATTTAAAAACATCAGAAAGGCATTTCAGTGAACTCAGGAGAAAAATGAATGAACAGAAAGAATAATTTACCAAAGAGATTAACATTGCAAAAAAGAACCAAACAGAAATTCTGAAGTTGAAGAACTCAATAAATGAGATGAAGAATGCATTAGGAAGCACTGGAAAAAGAATAGATCAGATGGAAGTGAGAATAAGCACTCTGAAAGGCAGAATCTAGAAATGATTCAGGTGGAATGGGAGAGAGCTAAGATCTTTTTAAAACTTTTTTAGGTTTATTCATTTTGAGAGAGAGAGAGAGTGTGTAAGTGGGGGAGGGACGGGGGGGAGGGAGGGAGAGAGAGAGGGAGACACAGAATCCAAAGCTGGCTCCAGGCTCTGAGCTGTCAACACAGAGCCCGAGGCAGGGCTTCAACTCACCAGCAATGAGTTTATGACCTGAGCCAAAGTCAGATGCTTAACCAACTGAGCCACCCAGGTGCCCTGAGCTCTAAGATTAAAAAAAAATTTTTAATGTTTATTTATTTTTGAGAGAGAGAGAGAGACAGACAGACCATGAGTGGGGAAGGAGCAGAGAGAGAGGGAGACACAGAATCTGAAGCAGGCTCCAGCCTCTGAGCTGTCCGCACCGAGCCCAAGACAGCGCTCGAACTCACTATCCGGAGATCATGACCTGAGCCGAAGTCAGACACTGAACCGACTGAGCCACCCAGGTGCCCCGGATCTAAGATATTTTTGAAGTGAAGAACCCTTTGAGAGCTATTAATCTCCGTTAGGAAAGCCAACATAAGAATAAAGTGTATACCAGAAGGAGAAGGAGGTATTTAGAGAAATAACAGCTGAGAACTTCATGAACCTGGGAAAAAAACTAGATATACAAATCCTGGATGTTAATAGACCAGCTTATTATCTCAATGCAAAGATACCCTCTCCTAGACACATTATAATGAAGTTGTCAGAAGTCAATAATGAAGAATCTTAAGGGCAGCCAGGGAAGTCCTGGAAGAAAACATGCAGAAGAAGCTCATAGTTATTGGTCTCAGCAATGGTTTTTTGAACATGATGCCAAAAGTGGAAACAAAAGCAAAAATCAACAAATGGGGACTGTATCAAACTCAAAACCTTCTTCAGAGCAAGAGTAACAAAGAAAACAATGACATGGCAGCCTAGAGAATAGAAAATGGTTTTGCAAATCATGTATTGGATAAGGGGTTAATATCCCCAAAATATAAACTCACACAACTTAATAACAAAACCCCAAACAATCTGATCAAAAAAATGGGCAGAAGAACTAAATAGACATTTTCCAAAGAAGACATTAAAATGGCAACAAGGCACGTGAAAAGATGCTCAGCATCACTAATCATTAGGGAGATGCAAACAAAAACTACAATCAGATATCATTTCATACCTGTTAGAATGGCTTTCATCAAGAAGATAAGAGACAACTGCTGGTGAGTATGTGGTTAAAAGGAAACCCTCATGCACTGTTGGTGGGAATGTAAATTAGTCCAACCACTATGGAAAAAAAAGTGGTTGCTCCCCCAAAAATTAAAAGTAGATTTTCCATACAATCCAGTAATTCCACTTCCGAATGTGTGCCCAAAAGAAATGAAAAACTATTGCATAGAGATACATGCACACCCATGTTTATCACAGTATTATTTACAGTAGCTAAGATATGGAAACAATACAAATGCCCCTCAATGGATAAGTGAGTAAAACAGGAGGAGGAGGAGGAGGAGGAGGAGGAGGAGGAGGAGAAGGAGAAGGTGGAATGGAATATTATTCAGCCATGAAAAAGAAAGATATCTTGCTATTTGAGACAACAGGGATGTTCCTTGAGCACATTATGCTAAACAAGATAAGTCAGAGAAAGACAAATATTGTATGATATCACTTATATATGGAATCTAAAAAAGTCAAACCTAGGTATCTCTGTGGTTCAATCAGCATGTTTGGTTGTTTAAAAAAAAGTCAGGCCTATTGGGGTGCCTGGGTGGCTCAGTTGGTTAAGTGTCTGACTTCGGCTCAGGTCATGATCTAGTGGTTTGTGGGTTCAAGGCCCAAGTTGGGCTCTGTGCTGACAGCAAAGAGCCTGGAGCCTGCTTCAGATTCTGAGTCTCCCTCTCTCTCTTTCCCTCCTCTGCTTGCACTCTGTCTCTGCCTCTCTCCAAAATAAATAAACATTGAAAAAAAAGTCAAGCCTATAAAAAAACCAAGGAGTAAAACAGTGGTTACCAGGAGATAATGGTGGGGGGGGGATGATATTGATGATGTTTAAAATACAAACTTGTAAGGAGCCATACATACTTGTAAGCAAGTACTTACATACTTGTAAACAAGCCATGCATATCCAATGCACAATATAATGAATACAGATAATAATATTCTACTGTAATGACATAATGTGGTGAAGATCACCTCAACTGCAATCATAATATCTAAATATTTCAAAGTAATACACTGTATATCTTATATTTATAAAATGTAATGTCAAATTTATTAAATAAGAAAATGTTTCCAATAAACACTTGAGATAATAATCCCAATTCTAAAAATAATTTAAAAAGTAAAATTTTGAAAAAATTGAAAAAAATTAACAGTACTCAATGCATACAGTTCCAAAACTGGGAGATTAAGATGGAAGTGTCCAGTGTCTAATGATAATACCTATGCAGTCAATAATACTTTATGAATAAAAGTCATTATTTATAACTGAAAACAGATGTGGCCAGGTTCTCATGGGAAATCTCTAGAGATATTTTGCCCCTGTGACCACATTAAATCAGGAAATGACACTTTGTCACAGCCTGAAAAAGCAAACCCAAGCCCAGAAGGTTTTAACAAGGATTACAGGTTACTGAGAATGTTGTTGATAGATAGAGGAAAAAATATATAATATTATAGCCCACTTGACAATACATGGTCAAAATTCCCATTAAACATTTTCAAACTCCTTCTTTAGGAATTCTTCTTCAGCCAAAATCCACCTCAACCACGTCTATATCCAGCTGTCTTCAAGCCTCTCTTTCTTTGCTGCTGCTAACAGCCACCTCTTAATTCCAGATATGCTCTTGTCCTACCCTCTCTCTAGCTTCTTCTCTTTTGTGTACTCCCATTTATCACTGAGTTCAGCAAGCAAGGCATCCTCTCCAGGGTCAACTCACTTTAGCAAATAGCAGGGGATTGTATATTAAAACAAAAACATACAACTATTTTTTGTTGTATTTTGAAAGATTACAGCCATTATCTTTTTTTGACACATTAAATAGAGAAATGTGAGCAGAAATGAAAATTACATGAAGATGACATCAATTGGAGTTATTTCTAGTCTCATTTCATGTAGGGCATGATAAATTTCAAATGGTCTCCTCTATGGGAAAAGTATTTCAAACCAATTTTCTTCATTTGCCAGGCAAAAGAAAGCATGGTATACTTTTCTTCTGTGGGCTAATACAGAAAGCAACTACACTTCAGTTTTCAAACCAATAAATAAAAAATAACTCATTAATTTGAGGGTAACTGGTACCAAAAACCAGGCACAGCTGTGGAATCTTTTGCATACTCTCCCATCAGTAAGAACTGAAATTCAACTCAAATTAATTTAGGAAAAAAATGGGGGATTTATTAGAATAACATTGGGATAGTTCGTGCAGTTTAAGGAGCTCCTGGAACCTGACAACACTGGGGAAACTCAGGACTGAACATTGGAGTTGACCCCCAGGATTCTCTGATTTTATCTTCCATTTATGCCATATCTTGGATGAGAATATGACATCCAGGAGTTGTGGGGTCACACCTGTGTCCCAACCAGGGAAGGAGGCCCTACTTTGCTAATTCCACTTTAGGAAAGGGCCACAGATAGCCCCTGATTTGCTCAATTTGTTAGCAACCACACCTGAGCCAGTCACTGCAGCAAAAAGTAAAGATGCAATGCTTATCTCAGGCACACTGTCACCTATGCAGGGAGGGACTCCCTCTACTCAGGAGAGGCAATAGCACTGGGTAGACAAAACCATAACTGACAGAGCAGTGATTTTCAGGACAACTATCATATTTATTAATGGCTTGAACAACTTTTTTTTTAATTTTAAAATATAATGCAAAACTGATTTTTGGTGTGGAAAATGTGGAGGACTAATTTTTCAATGTGGTATACATGACTCTTTTTACTTTACATCTCAAAGTGGGCAAGATTGGTATAAATTTTTTATAATGCATGTTGAAATGATCATTGCCAAAATCACACTATTCTTATTTGCCTTCTTGGCTCCATCTGTCTTTTCCTGCAAAGAGAATCTTGTTCATGTTAAAATAGATTATTTCTTGAGGCTCTAATTATGTACAAGGGGAAACACAGCTGTGAATTCATCATTGTCATTGAAGCTTCCATGTATTACTTTATAAGTACACACTTACATAGTATGAGCTGTCATACAGACAAAATAATCGTCAGTAATCCTGACTTCTGTTATGGTTGCCACTGGCAAAGATAAATTTGTAGGTGGCTTAGACATATGCATATGTAGATAAATTTAGGTTCATTTGAGAGTAATAACTCTGGAATCCTATGCTTAAAGTATCGGCCAGAAGAAGCCATTGGGTATCTTGGATTTGTCTTAAGAATGATATGCCTATAAAGAAGGATTCTATAAGGGATTCATAGGATTAAAAAACAATGCTAACAAATTAAGCAGCAAAAAAGGAATCTCTACCTGGAAAAGTATATTTGATTTTTCTTTAAAAAATAAGTAAATTAATTATTAAAATTTCCCACAACTGACACTTAATTGGGACAGAATTTGAAGAATTTTTCATTGCTCTCAGCAAAATACCATAAAAAAGAATGGCCTTTATATTTTCAAAAACTCATAACAGTGCGTTAAATAATAGCGACAGTAATTAAAACAATAAATTAAAGGAAAAAGGCAAATAAATCAATTCTGTTTAACAATTCTTATGTCCCATGCATTCTGGTTGGTACATAAATTTCTTATCTTGACCTAACATGTATCTGAGAGCTATAATTCCCCTTTCAAGGATATGGGGGATGAAGGCTTCAGAGATTAAGCAATTAGTCAAAGAAACACACCTATTAAGAGCCGATGTTTTCACATCATACACAGAAATGAACTGAAAATGGGTTAAAGACTTGAATGTAAGACTTGGAACCATGAAACTTCTAGAAGAAAACAGGCAGTAAGCTCATTGACATAAGTTTTGGCAATGATTTTTTTGAATGTGGCATCAAAAGCAAAAGCAACAAAAGCAAAAATAAACAAATGGGACTACATCAAACTAAAAAGCTTCTGCACAGCAAAGGAAATCATTAACAAAATGGAAAGGTAACTTATTGAATGGGAGAAAATATTTGCAAATCATGTATCTGATAAGGGGCTAATATACAAAATATAGAAAGAACTCACATAACTCAATAGTAACAACAACAAAAAATCCAATAAAAAATAGGCAGAGGATCTGAATAGATATTTTTCCAAAGAAGACATTCACATGACCAAGAGATACATGAAGCATCATTAAGCATCAGAGATATGCCAATCAAAACCACAATGGGATATGATTTCATATCACTGAAAAAGGCTATTATCAAAACAACAAGAAACAACAGTATTGGCAAGAATGTAAAGGAAAAGGAACCCTCATGCACTGTTGGTGGAAATATAAATTAGTTCAGCCACTGTGGAAAACAGTATGGAGTTTCTTCAAGAAATTAAAAAAATAACTACCATATGATCGAGCATTTCTACTTCTGGATATTTATCCAAAGAAAACAAAAACACTAACTCAAAAAGATAAATGCACCTCCATGTTCATTGCAACATTATTTATAATAGATAAACATGTAAACTGAACCAAAGTGTCCATTCAGTGGTTGAATGGATAAAGAACTTGTGGTATATACATATTAATATACACAATGGAATATTGCTCGCCATAAAAAAGAATAAAATTTTTCCATTTGCATCAACATGGATGGACCTTGAGGGCATTATGCTAAGTGAAGTAACTCAGACAAATGCTGCATGATTTCTCTTATATGTGGAATCAGAGAAAACGAAAACCCAAACCAAGTTTCTATACAGATTGGTTGCCAGAGGCAAGAGGAGAGAGAGGAGACATGGGTGAAAGGGGTCAAAAGGTTAAAAAAAGAAGCCTTAGCAGGAGGAGTGCGAACATCTGTTGTACGCTTACTGTGTGCCAGACACTGGGCTGGAAGCTGTAGTGTTTGGTTTAATCTTCCCGACATCTTTGTAAAGTATCATTCTTTTGATTTCACAAAAGTGGAAACCAACTCAGAAAGGTCAAGTTACGTGCTTCAGGTCACACAGCTGGAAAATAATGGACTGGGATGGAATCCCAGGACCAGCTGATTGTTTTTGCATAGGATAGTTTTTCCTGACAGTCATGTAATGTAATCATGGCCACAGCCAGAAAATCGCTACTGCCAGTGCATTCTACAAGGTCAGCGCACACACAGGTGCCCCTTCAATCCCAGCTAGTTGAATTGGTTTGAGATGTCTGCAGGACACATGTTGTTCAGTGAATGTGAGGAAAGAGCACAGAAGGATGCATTGGACCATCCATACTCCTGGAAGAATTTGGACTATGGCAAATGTGCCTTGAAGGAATCCTGTAACTCACATACAGAGTGTTCATCTCCAGTTTGATGTTCTTGAGCAGAGGGGAAAGGTTTGTTTGCCTCCTGAACACTCCATGTCAGCCCTTGGGAAAAAATAAAGCCCCCTGGCATTAGGAGAACTGAGCCAGAGAAAGCCAGCTGGCCCAACTCCAACAGCAAGAAGGGGTTCTGCAAATCCAGATTTGTATGGGAAATCTTCCTAGTATTTAATTAAGGTACAATTTTGTTATAAGACATTCTGGTCAAAGACAGAAGGCCTACCTGCTAGATGCATCCCAGGGACACTGACAGCCTTGAGACAGTGTTAGTTTAATCTTAGAGACCTTGGTCCTGGCTTTTCATAGAACAGGCAGCCAGTTTCCTCTCTCTTGTGATTATCAGTCAGCATCGATCATGACCTAAATAAATAAATAAATAAATAAATAAATAAATAAATAAATAAAAGCACCAATATCCAAACCTTTTTTGCAAGTTATCTATTTATTTATTGAACCAGTATTTATTGGACATTCAATAAGGGACCAGGTCACATAAGACATAGGACTACAACAGGAAAAAAAAACAAGGGACTGGAAACACTTCGCTTGTGGAGCTTAAATGTAAATGTCATAAATAAGACCCAATACAACTAGTGATGTTTGTCTGGTGTGAACACATCCAACCAGTATGTCTGGTCTTTTCATTGAATAAGCCCCTTGATTTCACTGGATTAGTTTCAGATCAAGAAAGCCCAGGCCTATGTCTTGTCCTGTACCATTGATTAATGGAGCTCTTCCATTTCACATCAGTGTTTGATTTGATCTCTGCCCTGGGCCCCAATAAGAAATGAGAGTAAAAATCATCAACCACCTATTTGGTCAATCTAAATTATATTCCTACTGAGGGTCTGATTCTTGATTCTTTTTCTTTTAAAAATTTCAGTATAGTAAGTTCTGTGATCCTAATTTTTATTTTGTTTTCTTGTTTATTTATTTATTTTGACAAAGAGACTGAAAGCATGAGAGGGGGAAGGGTAGAGAGAGAGAGGAGAGAGAGAATTTCAAGTAGGCTCCGTGCTGTCAGCATAGAGCCCAATGTGGGGCTCAATCTCACGAACCATGAGATCTTGACTGGATCTGAAATCAAGAGTCAGACACTTAATCAACTGAGCCATGCAGTGATCCTAATTTTAGCTGTGATTTGAATATATAAGTCATCTCTGATTCCATAGGTTAAATGTAAAAGGCACTTAGCCTATTTTCAGAATAGGCTGACCTTTCCTAAGGCAAATTGTGAGAATTCTAGTTTACACTTTCCCCTCAAGTTTAATGAAATCGTACAGATCTGACCAAACACCTCAGAAGGAATTATGGATGTGGATGAAATCTGAGATTGTTAACCAGTTCTGCCCTGGGGAGGAGGTAGTCTCCCAGTGACAAATCTTAATGACTGGGTAAGATACCATGGAGTGAGGTTAAGGGCATCCCAGATAGAGAGGCCAACTGATCAGAGCCAGAGACTCTGAACATTGAGGCTGGAAGACAAGTTGGCTGATTCAAGGAACTAGATTCAGAGGGATTAAATCGCTTGACAAGAGTCAGTTGATACAACCCAGCTTTTGAGTCAAAGTTCAGAGTTTTTGTACAACACGGTGACTGTAGTTAATAATACTATATTACATATTCAAAAGTTGCTAACAGAATAAATTTTGCAAGAAAATAACTTTTTATAAGTATGTATGGTGACAGATGTTCACTAGACATAATTGTGGTAATCATTTCACAATGTATGCAAGTATCAAATCATTATGTTGTACACCTGGAACTAATATACATCAAGTATAAAAACAAAACAAAAGAAAAACCCAAAGTTCATTGTTTGTTTTTTTAATAAGCCATTACTTTTCAAGTTAAAAAATGTTTTAAAAGTATTTTATTTGTTCAGTAATGTTATATTTAATGGGTACATAGTGCTTTTGCTTGTCATCAATTGAGTTGGTTTTCAAACAATGCAACATTACACCATCTGGGATGATTACTGATCTCTCCATACCTTTGGATGACTCTGCCAACAGGGGCCAGGATCTATTCTGTTCCAATTTGAGTTGCTGTATATGTCCATATAGCAAAACAGAAAGTGGCTCCATCAGCTAATAAGGCACTGTCATATTTGTCAGGGAAACCACTTATACATTTCTGACGCTTCTGCTTTGCCATTGTTTGCTGAATGCTTCTACCTTGGAAACCACCAGGTAGTTTTGGCCAAGAGAAATATCAAGAAGCTAACGACAGAATTGCAACAACTGTGGGTGCTTCTTTTGTGTCACTTTTTTTAGGGACCTTTGTTTTTTTTTTATTGTAGCAAAATTACATAATGAAATCTATCCTCTTAATAGGTTTTTAAGTGTACAGAAGAGTATTGCTAACTATAAGCACAGTATTGCATAGCACATCTCTAGAATTTTGTCATTTTGTGTGACTGAAACTCTATACCCATTGAATAACAACTTCCCACCCTCTGCCCCTGCCCCTGGAAACCACCGTTCTTTTTTCTGTTTCTATGAGTTTGACTACTTTAGATACCTTATATAAGTGGAATCATACTGTATTTGTCCTTCTGTGGCTGGCTTATTTCACTTAGCATAATGTCTTCAAAGTTTACCATGTTGTAGCTTATGACATGATTCTTTTTTAGGCTGAATAATATTCCATTGTATTTGTACTGTAACTACATTTTGTTTATGTAGTCATCCATCAGCAGACATTCAGGTTATTTCCATCTCTTGGCTATTAGCTATAATACTGCAGTGAGCATGAGAGTGCAAATATCTCTTTAAGATTCTGATTTTAATTCTTTTGGATAAATACTCAGAAGTGGTATCATAACAGTAGTTCTGTCTTTAATTTTTTGATTATCCTTTATACTATTTTCCATAGCAGCTGTACCATTTTACATTCCAGTCAACAGTGAAAAAGGGTCCCAATATCTCTACATCCTTTCCAACACTTACTTTATTTTTCTTGCTTTTTTCTGGAAGGGGAATGATGGCCATCCTAACAGATATAAAGTAACACCTCATTGTGCTTTTGACTTGCATTTTCCTGACGATTAATGAACTTGTGCATCTTTTCATATATTTGTTGGCCATTTGTATGTCTTCTTTGGGAAAATATGTATTCAAAATATCAAAGAGATATTGGGAAAATATCTATTCAGGATGTATCTATTCAAAATATTGATAGATATTTTGAAAATATTCAGGCAAAATTTTTTGCCTATTTTTAAAACTAAGTTGTTTGTTTTGTTGTTTTTGCTGTTGAGTTGTATGAGTTTCGTACATATTTTGGATATTAGCCCCTTATCAGACAGATGGGATGCCATTATTTTCTTCATTTGATAGGTTGCCTTTCACTTGGTTGATTGTTTCCTTTGCTGTGCAGTTTGATATAGTCCCACTTGTCTACCTTTGCTTTTTGTTGCCTGCGCTTTTGTTCATATCCAAGAAATCACTGCCAAGACCAATGTTATAGAGCTGTTCCCCTATGTTTTCTTCCAGGAGTTTTGCAGGTTTAAGTCTTATGCTTAAGGCTTTAATCCATTTTGAGTATATTTTTGTGTATAGTGTAAGACGAGGATTCGGTTTCATTTTCTGGGCTGTGGATATTTGGTTTTGCCAACACCATTTATTAAAGAGACTGTCCTTTCCCCATTGTGTAGCTGTACTGGTCACAGCAAGCTGCCCCCAGCTCTTATACGTTCTCAGCAGCCTGGCATCTATCATGTTGGTTACCCCAGTGCTCTAAATGAGGCAAGACAGAAATGAGTCCTTGGGTACCCATTACAAAGCCAGAATGTTGGATGTGAGCTGCTTTTCCCCTGAGGGAGGAGAAGCGAGGGGGCACCCTTCTTTCCCGGTGCTGAGTTGTGCCTGCTTTTGAGAAAGGCTGACATTAGTAAGGGAAATTGCTCTTCTTGCCCATTTCAGTGCATGTGTTCTCAACTTTGTGCTTGTGTGGGATACTACAACTTGTTAAATGAATTCTAGAATTTTCGTAAAGGTATTTGACTTGTATGCCCTCAGACTTTTCTTCTTAGGATTGACATTGGCAGACTGTGAGAATTACATCTTTATTCAACTATATTGAGAGCCAGAGAAGAGAGTAACTCTTCTTTGTGCCTCTTTTGAAGATGAGGAGACTTTTCCCAGAAGTCCACTAAGAATGCTTCTTCTAAATATCTCACTGGGCAGAATTATATCACATGCCCATAATTAAACCAACCGCTGGCAAGAGGGATTGGAATTTCCATGATTGCTTTAGATTAATCAAGGCTCACCCCTTCATATGAAAAGGGGCCCAATTTCCTCTGAAGTTCATGGCTGCCTGACATCTGAAAAGCAATAGGGTTCCATTAAGAAGAAAGATGGTTGAGTATAGAGCGAGTGGCTGCATAGGAGATCAACAATATCAGCTACATTTCTCAACTCCAGCAGTCACCTATACAAGTCAGCATCAGGAATATTTATGAGAGACTGAAATGGAGGAAAAGTTAAGTCATTTTAATTATTTCAATGTGGAATAAATCTTCCACTTTAAATGGAGAGTAGGATAAAGTCTGTGGATTCCTAAATGTCAATATCAAACATTTTAGATATTTTTATGAAAAAGGAATACTCTTTTTTCTTTTTCTTTTTTTTTTCAATCTCCGTTGGTACAGTTTCAGGAACAGGGACTTACAGATCTTTACTCCTGCTTCCAAATCAGTGATAACTTTGTTTTCCATCTATAGTCTTCACTGCTGATTTATTAAACAAACTGAATTTTGTCAGATGTCAATGATAATTATAATTTCCTACCTCAAAATGATTAAGGTTTTCATCTTTTTAAATTGACTCTTTATCTTAAGTACTGTTTATTATGCTTCACTTGTTCACTAAATTTATCAAATATTTCATAAATTATAAGTTTATGTAGTAAAAGCATGTGTGACTCTGAACTGACTGGCTTGTCTCAAAACAAAAGCTAAAAGTATTTCTAAAAAAGAATGAAAATTCCTTTAATGAAATTCTGATAATAATTATAACTCACTCATAGCATCTGTTATATGCTATGCACATTCTAGTTTTAAAATATATAAATTCACTTAATATCCCCCTAAATTTTGTAAGGTATGGAGTTTTACTATCCACATTTTATAAGTGAGAAAACTAAGAAACAGGTTAAGTAACTTATCTGAAGTCAAAAAGCTATCAAGGATCAGAACTAGAATTCAGATTCAGAAAGTCTGTTTCCAGAGACTTGTATTTAATAAGTACACTGGATAAAGAAGACTTCCCATCTTACATATATCTTAAAACTTTTCTTCCATCTGAAAAGCTTTATTTAAATAAGTTTAAAATTGTCTATTAGGAAATATCCTAGAGAGGTTTGCAGTTAGGTAATAGTAACTTAGTGGTCTTATGAAGTAAAGCCCCATTTAACACGTTACCTTAGAATCCCCTCATTGAACAGCTCTATGATTAAGTTGGAGGAACTCTATTGGGCATAAGAGGATTGCTCTATGTGCTGTTGTAACAGAAATTCCTAGGTAATTTTAACATAAAAGCAGATATCAGCAAGGTGGCAGAATAAAAATCTCAGCCCTTCTTTACTCACAGAAACACCAATTTAACTAAAGACAATGGGATGCTATCTTTTAATTTGCAGCTACTTATAAGAGTATTTCACTAAATTTCATATGTTACCATGGGAACACAGGTTCCCGTAGGGACATTAAAAATTTTTTTCAACATTAAGCTTGGTTCAGTCTACTTGCCTTTCTGAATTCTCATTGGGTAAGAGCACGAGGTCCTCAGAGATTTTGTGTCATGTCATGGAATGTAGTTGTAAAGTGGGTGCATTTCCAGTTCACGTTTTCTGTGGGTTTTCCTAGGCTGCATGTTTATTATTTTCAAAAACATAAGTACTTTCATTAGTTATTTATTATTAATAACCTATAATTAATGTTATTAATCATTACTTGACAGCAATTAAATAAGGCACAATGAACAATGATATCCTCTGTCACCATTTTATACTAAGGGGAAGTATTGGAACATTTCAGATATTTTCTTTCTTGCCCTTCCTTCCTTCCTTCCTTCCTTCCTTCTTTCTTTCTTTCTCCAGTATTGTTAACATACAGTGCTATATTAGTTTCAGGAGTACAATATTGTGATTCTACAATTCCATACATCACCCAGTGCTGTCATGACAAGCGCAGTCTTTAATCCTCATCACCTATTTCACTGATTCCCCCACCCACCTCCCCTCTGATAACCATCTGTTCATTCTCTATAGTTAAGAGTTTCTTGATTTGTTTCTCCTTTTTTTCCCTCCTGTGCTCATTTGTTTTGTTTTTTAAATCCCACAAATGAGTGAAATTATATAGCATTTGTCTTTCTCTGACTGACTTATTTCACTTAGCATAATACACTCTAGCTCCATCCATGTCATTGCAAATGGCAAGATTTCATTTTTTTTATGGCTGAATAATATTCCATTGTGTGGATCACCTCTTCTTTATCCATTCATCTATCGATGGTCACTTGGGCTGCTTATATAATTTGGCTATTGTAAATACTGTTGTTATAGGGGCGCCTGGGTGGCTCGGTCGGTTAAGCGTCCGACTTTGGCTCAGGTCATGATCTCGCGGTCCGTGAGTTCGAGCCCCACGTCGGGCTCTGTGCTGACAGCTCAGAGCCTGGAGCCTGTTTCGGATTCTGTGTGTCTCTCTCTCTCTCTGCCCCTCCCCTGTTCATGCTCTGTCTCTCTCTGTCTCAAAAATAAATAAACATTAAAAAAATTAAAAAAAAATAATGTTGTTATAAACATAGGTGTGTATGTATCCCTTTGAATTAGTGTTTTTGTATTTTAGGGGTAAATACCCAGTAGTGCAATTACTGGATCACAGAGTGGTTCTATTTTTAACCTTTTGAGGAACTTCCATACACAGTGACTGCACCAGTTTGCATTTCCACTAACAGAGCATGAGGGTTCCTTTTCCTCCACATCCTCACCAACACCCATTATTTTTTGTGTTACTGATTTTAGTCATTCTGACAGGTCTAAGGTGATATCTTATTGTCATTCTGATTTGCATTTTCTTGGTAATGCAAGAAAATGTGTCTTTTGGCTGTCTGGATGTCTTCTTTGAAGAAATGTCTGTTCGTTTCTCCTGTTCATTTTTAAATTGGATTATTTGTTTTGAGAGTGTGGAGTGGTACAAGTTCTTTATACAACTTAGATACTAACCCTTTAAAATTTTTTTAATGTTTATTTATTTTTGAGAGAGAATGTGAGGGGGAATGGGCAGAGAGAGAGGGAGACACAAAATCTGAAGCAGGCTCCAGGCTCCGAGCTGTCAGCACAGGGCCCATCACAGGGCTAGAATTCACAAATCATGAGATCATGCCCTGAGCCACAGTCAGACACTTAACGGACTGAGCCACCCAGGTGCCCCAATACTAACCCTTTATTGGATGTCATTTGCAAATATCTTCTTCCATCTAGTAGGTTGTCTTCTAGTTTTATTGATTGTTTCCTTTGCTGTGCAGAAGGTTTTTATTTTTATGTAGTTCCAATGGTTCATTTTTGCTTTTATTTCCCTTACCTCAGGAGACAGATCTAGAAAAATGTTGCTGCAGCTGATGTCAGAGAAATGACTACCTGTGCTCTCTCTAGGATTTTTATGGTTTCAGGTCTCACATCTAGTCCTTAATCTATTTTGAGTTTATTTTTGTATATGGTGTAAAAAAGTGGTCCAGTTTCATTTTTTTGCGTGTAGCTGTCCAGTTTTTCCAACATCATTTGTTGAAGACACTGTCTTTTTAGATGGAATCCTTTCTTTCTTTTTAATGTTTCTTTCTTTTAAATGTTTATTTATTTTTGAGAGACAGAGAGACAGAGCACGAGCAGGGGAGGGGCAAAGAGAGGGGGAGACACAGAATCCAAAGCAGGCTCCCGGCTCTGAGCTGTCAGCACAGAGCCCAAGGCAGGGCTTGAACCCACGAGCCCCGAGATAATCACCCAAGCCAAAGTCGGACCCTTAAGCAACTGAGCCACCCAGGTGCCCCAGATGGAATCCTTTCTTATAAGCCAGACACTCATGTGAATTCTCCTTGGAATATAAAGCTTGGTAAGACAGTAGTTAGGTATTTAGACTCAGCATTATAGATCACTAGTTTAGGGCTGTGCAGCTCCGTTTCTTCCTGGTTGCCAGTCACTGGTCCATGTCTATTTGATTACCTAATTCTCTGAATTTTTTTTTTTTATAATTTTTTTCTTATGATGAAAACTTTTTAAAACATTTTTTAATGTTTATTTATTATTGAGAAACAGAGAGAGACAGAGCATGAACATGAGAGGGGCAGAGAGAAGGGGAGACAGAATCCAAAGCAGGCTCCAGGCTCTGAGCCATCAGCACAGAGCCCAACGTGGGGCTCGAACTCACAAACTGCAAGATCATGACCTGAGCCAAAGTCAGATGCTCAACCGACTGAGCCACCCAGGCACCCTAAATTCTCTGACTTTTGAGCAGAAAGTGACTTGGGAACTGGGGAAGGTCTATTTAAAGTATAGATTTCTCTAATGCCAATCAGTCTGAATTTTTTCCTAAGACATGGTGTCTGTTAGTATGTTCATTCATTCAACAAAGAACTAATGGGCATTGATTCTATGCCAGATGTGGCAGAAGATGCTAAGGGTGAGAAAGGAACATGTACATGAACACAACAAGGTCTCTGGTCTCTACAAGTCCAGTGGGAAAAATGTTGAATCTCTTGATGTGTAAAAGGTGTTCTCACTCAAAAAATGTCTTCTGTTTATTGTTTACTTGTTGTGCTGATTCTGTAAGCAGGACTAAAGAAAGTGAAGTTTTCCTTCAATGAGCAGGGAAGGAGTTGGCTTGAAAATACATGTATTCCTTTAGGAGGTTTCAGTTGGCAAACCAAACGTGGCTGCCTCACGCTTTCTGCCACCGCATTACAAAGTGCAGGACCAAGAACTTGATTATCCTTCTTCATCTGAGAGACTAATCAAGACCAGTTCCTTCATGCTTCACCTTTGGTCTGGCTTGATCAGCTAGAGAAGTCCAAAGCTTCTAGACCATCCATTCTCCCCTGGACTCTCACTTTCATAAATTTCTGTGTATCCTCTATTCTGACTAAATCTTTTACCCCTCTTCTTCCCTCAAAAAATCATTCACTATGCCCTCTTAAACTATAGGGTTTGTGATCAGGAAACTCTCCTATATTTTTGTCCCCTTTCTGAAATCCCTTTGACCTCTTGCCTTATGAAAGTGTCTTCTGATATCTTTCAAATGGAGATAGTTTTCTCTCACAAATTTCTGCAGCTCGAGGCCAGGAGGAAGGATCAATGTTCCACTTCTCCATTGCCTTTCCTACTGCATCCTTTAAACAAGATAACTCTCTTGAAATTCTGTTATGGGACTGGCTGTAAACCTTTCTTGATGCTGCCATCTGCAAACCACCACATCCTTTACATTAAAAAATATTGTTTTATGTTTATTTATTTTTGAGGGAGAGAAAGAGAGACAGAGCATGAATGGGGAGGGGGAAACAGAAAGAGAGGGAGACACAGAATCTGAAGCAGGCTCCAGGCTCTGAGCTGTCAGCAGAGAGCCTGATGCGGGGCTCGAACCCACGTACCATGAGATCATGACCTGAGCTGAAATCGGATGCTTAACTGACTGAGCCACCCAGAAGCCCTGTCCTTTACATTCTTGTACTGAAAATTTTCTTCCCCTCCACACCTACCCTGTCATATTCGGAGGGAGTTTATTATACTTTTAAATGACTGATCTTGAACTCTGAATATATCAGCCGCAGAAGAGAATCCCATGCCACGTAGGTAACTTAACCAGGAAGAATTTATTCCAGGGTAACAAATGACCCAATGATCTCATTGGGAGATCTGGGGAAAAAAACCTCAACTTAGTAAAAGGCAACCTTGACGAGGCCCCCCCCCCCCTCCCCGCAAAGTGGGGATGGGCCTCCATAGGAACTGTTGCCCTTCTCTGAGTAGGAAGCTGCTGACTTCAGGACACCATGATAGAAAGCTGCCACTATAAGGAGATCCCCAGAATTTAACTGCTGTGATCTGCACCAGCAAAATGGGTGCACGATTCTCTGCCTTTTGACACCACAAAGCTACTGACCAAACACTGGGACCGTGGCAAACATTGCCTCTACCTCCCTGCTGGTCAGGAGAAATAGAAGAAGCATCTAAAGCATGGGATCTACCTGGGTTTTGTCTTCTAAAAACTCAGACAAGACAGAAGCTATCACAGGGGAATTCCTTCATATTCCCAACACCAAATCCACAAAGTTACATGAAGTTTTACAGATCTTCTCAACCTTGTTCTTGTCATATTGGAATAGGAGCCCTATTTATTTTATTATTTTTTTAATTTTTTAATGTTTATTTAGTTTTGAGAGAGAGAGAGAGTCGAGCAGGGGAGGGGCGGAGAGAGGGAGACACGGAATCAGAAGCAGGCTCCAGGCTGTGAGCTGTCAGCACAGAGCCCGACACGGGGCTCAAACTAGAGCCCTATTTGTTTTAAAATCAAATTCCACTATTTGTGCTTTGGGTCCTATCTTTTCTTTGCTTCTCGGGGGCTTCTTTCTGTTGTCTGCACTAGCTCTGCACCACCTCTGTGGTGATTAATTCCCATCAGCACACAGACATCCTACAGCGTCTTCCATGTCAGAAAACAAAAACTGCCACAATGATGTCCTTTCTGTTCTTGAAACATGTCAAGCCCCTTCTGCCCTCCAGGCATTTGCTCATATTCACCTATTGTAGCCTGGAATACTTTCCTTAGTTCTCTGCATAGTTGGTCTATTCTCATTGCCAATGTCCCAGTTCAAATTAATCAAAGGGCCTTGTCTAATCACCCTCTCTCCACCTCCTTCACTCACTATCACCTCACACTCTTTATAATTTTTATCAAATTCTAAAATTGACTTATTTATGCATTTACTTACTTCTTTACTTCACTAAGATGTAAGCTTATAAGGCAGATATATTCCCAGTCATGCTCACTTCTGAATGCCTAGCACATTGCTTGGTACACAGGAGAGATTTAATAAACCTATGTTCAGGAAATGAAGGAGTGTTACGTACCAAGAGGAAGAAGATTGTGAAGAATAGCACAAAGAGATGGGAGAGAAAACCCTGACCTTCCACATTTTCCTAGTTAAGCTTTGAACCTCACAAAGTTGGAGATGGTTACCTCGATTTCCCCCTTTTTCTGTGCTGACCTCCCCACAGTGAGTAGAGAAAGTTGCGGATATAACAATGCCCTACACTTACCTATGAACTCCTGTAGCATTTTTTCAATTTCTCATTTCAGAGAAGCGCTGCTTTTTTGATGATTTCTTTGATATGGAGAAATATTTTTTAATGTTATCTGATTTATGACGTAATTTATCAGGTGTCTATTTTTCAGCTGTCCAACCCCTCATCCCCTTTAAAATCAACTTGTTTCCTTCTTGTTTTCTTGGAAAAGCTTTTGATACAACCCACGCTGCTTCCTTCTGTTCAAATTATTATTACTTATGTTTCAGTGGGGGTTATTTTTCTTGGACCAATTATTCGCTTACTCCCTGTTGCATGTGCTTTCTGTCTGAATTTCCTATTCTTTTCCTAATGGAGTGCGAGAGCTTAATATCCTGTATTGCTTTATCTCATTAAGTCCTATGTCATTGCCTCATTTTGTGGTCCCATTTTCTGTAATTAAATGCCCCTATAGGAAGGGGGGGAAGTTTTGGTTTTAAGACCGTCTTGTTTAACAGAATCATGTCTGACTTTACTGAATTATAAAGTTTTGGAATTAAATAAGACCTTAGATATAATGTACTACAAAACTTTTCCCATTGCATGCATCTCTTGTGGTATCCCACTATGGTGTAAACCTATTCTGTTTGCTGGGCTATCCCCCATATGTCAGCATAGTGCCTGGCATATAGTAGGTGATCATTAAACATTTTTGAATGAATAAATGAAAATCTGCATTTGGGTAACATAATTTTTAAGTTCAGAAAATGCAGAGAGATATTTGAGACGCTTTTTCAAATAGGCCCAAGGAAACAAGCACAGAGATATTCATAGCCTTTTTTTGAAAAGTACAATAGAAACATCTACCAGTAGGAGAATATATAAGTAAGTGCTATATATTCCTTCAGTAGAATCCTATATACAATGGTTAAAGTGAATGAACAACAGATGCACTTAGCATGGAAGAGCCTCAAAAATATAATTTTGAAGAAAGAAAAACAAATCATAGAAGAGTAAAAAGGAATTACTCCATTATATGAAATTTAAAAATATGTCAAACATACAAAATATGTTTAGCAAAATATATGCATAGCAAAAGTATAGACAATAACTTGTTATTTTTGATTATGGTGAACAAGAAATTCAAAGTAATGTTTTCCTGCTGCTGCTGGGAGTGAGTTATAAAAGTTACTCAGCGAGGCTATAGCGGGGCTTCATGGCAATACTTAATTTTTTAAAGTGGGTGTTGGGTACACACTCTTTGTTTTATTTTTCATATTTTATATGCCCAAAATATTTCATAATAAATGTACTGTCCATGAAACCTCAATGGACTGAAATGAAATTGAGCAAGGAAAAAAGATATTCTTTCCTAAAGAAAGGGAATATGAGGCTCAGGGAGATATTCATTACATTTGAATAGGTTCCCTAAAGTCATAAAATATAAATTTTATAAGTAATATATAAAAAATAATTTACAGTGTCAATAACATCTTAAATTTCAACTGGTATAATTTGGTGTTCAGTACTTTTTCCCAAAATTACGATCCCAGTTATTAAAAACATAAATAACTATCAATGTTTAAGTCTTTCTAATTTGCTTGTTGAAAGAAAGTAATATGAAAATGTTTAGAATAAAATGCAAATGTAGCTAGAAGTGTATGTAAGAAGGACGAGTTTCTGATAGATGGTCACACAATTTAAGTTACAAAAGTTACCTGGTTAAAAGATGAATTCTACATTTTATAAATGCTTATTATACATTTGATAGTAAATATTCTATTGAATTATAGATGTTAACTCATTTTGTCCTCATTAAGAACAGTTAATTAAGAACAGTTATTATTTTGCAGAATGAGTAACTGAAGTACAGAAAGGGGAATGCCCAAGGGCCCACCGCCCAAGAGAGGTGAAAGCACGATTATAACCAGGTTGCCCAGCCTCAAAGCCTATTCACTGACATGTTTCCCACCCATCCTTCACAGTGTGGCAGTAATAGAAAATCATATTTTTAAAGCTCTTTCAAATGTAATACATAATATTTTTGTGAGAAGGAGAGCTCTGAGTGCATGCTATATGCCTAGTAATTTGTTCTGCATTGCTAAATCTTCATAAGAACCTTATGAGGCAGGTATTATTATTATTATCCATTTGCCTAGTCGAGTAAAATGAGGTCCAGAGAATGGCAGTAACTCCCCCGGTGCTTCATGACCAATCAAGACTGGATTCAAGCCTATAAAATTGCTTTGGAGCCTGTAAAGCTTGTCTCTGAGCCTTGTGTGTCAGTTACTATTACATGCAAAAGCAAAACAAAAATGAAAAAATAAAAACTTATAAAACTCTAATTTGGGGATATGGAGAGAAGTAGAAGAGGGCCTTCTATGGAGTAGCAAGTGGAACAGGAGGGACTAGCTCTGAGTGGATTACAACATTACCACACAGGGCCAGTTTGAAACTGGCCTTCCAAATTTTGGAAGTGCATTTCAGGCTGGAGTCTGGGAGCTCCGGGTCTGGAAGGTTGGCCTTCACAGATTCCCTCTAAGAGGCCTACTGTCTATCGCTCCCTGGTGGCGGCGTCCTCCACTGCCGGGGTTATGGAGGCGCCCCGCCGCGGGGGAAGGAATACGACCCTTCTGCGCTGGGGACGGTCTTGCGAGAGCGTCCTCCGTGCAGGGACACAGCACCAGCCCCACGACCCAGATCCGACCGGCCGTTCGGTTTCGTGCGATCCTCTCAATGCTGGGTCAGGTCTTCCAGCACCGAGATCTGGAAGCATGCGTGTGATTCGACTAGGGCATGCGACAGGAGCGCGGCCGCAGCTGGGAAAGGGAAGTCGTGGGCACAGCTCTATCCGCCCCCAGCATTGCAACCAGCCTGGGTGTGCGCGCTGCGGGCCTGTGGGCGCCGGATCCTGGAGTTTCCCAGCTGGTCGCATGTCTGAAAGGTGGCTGACTCCAATGGCTCTGGAATGTGGGGCGAGGGGGCTGAGGGTTTTGGTACAAGCGCCTTTCGCTGAAGTCCCAAAGAGGGAGAGGAGCTAGTTGGCGCCTTTTCTTTTCACTCCTGTTTGAGCGAAGAGTGGCGGCCTGGAGGCGGGGGCAGACAGGGAAAACGATGCTCAAACTAGGGTTCCTTCCTAGACTTTGGAAGTGGGCGCTGCGGAGCAGGTGGGGGCGCGGGCCCCCCAGGTTGCCCCCCGGGGTGCAGAACCGGCCTGACCGCCCAGGCACTACCCTCCCTCAAGTCCCTGAGTCCCAGGCTTTCTGGTCATACACGTGGCAACATCTGGCAGCCCAGACACGCCGGGTCTATGTTATGGTCCAACCACTGGGGTTTCGGCCTTTCTCCTGCCTCCTGACCTTCCTGCTAGTGGAGCAGGCAGAGAGATCGTCACCCCAAACCCAACCTAGCTATCTAGCTCTGAAGATAGGAGTTTCAGGCTCCCGAATAGCTCTGCAGTCACATAATTACTGCTGCGTGAAGGTGAGAGCAATCTTGAATGGGCAGTTTTCCTGGAACCTGCAAAGTTCCCCCAAATGGCCCATGGTCCCTAGAACTCACTGTTCAACCTCCCTCTTCTTTTTTAAGATCTCTTTTAACTGTCCCACATCTGAGGAAATAATTGTTAAGAGGGTAGATCTCAATGTTAAGTGTTCATATCACAATAAAATTTAAAAAGTTGTGTGACTTTATCTCCAATTTTATAGATCGATAAAAAAAAAAAAACCTGATAATTCGAATCCTCCAACTAAAAAAAAATTATTCCTGGTGGGTATTTACAAGTAGATAGGTACTCCCTGAGCATTGCAATGACTTTCCTATATTGCATATAGAAGAAAAGGCTATAAAGCAACCAAAGCTGCAATGCAGGAAACAGGGAGCTGTTGGAAATGGAACGTGTTTTGAAAGAATTTTGGTTGGTGCTGGTAGAATTTAAACTATCCAATACAGCATTGGCTGTTTAGCTAACAGGTGTTATCACATTGTGTCATTTCAGTCCAGTGTAGAAGGATGTGTTCTAGGAGGCGGCCCCCTTACTTTGAACAAAAGTTAGAAGTTCACTTTGTCACCAGAATTGAAACAGGAGAGGTGAATAGGCCTTACTCCCTCAGTGACTGTTCCTCTCTATTGTGAGTTGACTCCCTTAGCAATGGTTACTCCATTTTGAATCTTCTTTCACATAATCTGTGGGAGATGCAATTGAAGATCCTTTTGCGGAAAACAGTCTGGCTGAGTGGCACCCAGGAAACCATTTAAATAGCATGTTAGTTTGTAATTACAATGACAGCTTGGTATGACAGGCAGGGAAGGAAGAGATTATGAGGGTATTGACCTTAAAAGTAAATCAGCCAATTATTTTGCCAGCAAAATGGGCTTATTTGTGAATAGCAGAGGAACTGCAATTCAGGATAAGCAAGCCATAGCAAAAGCCATAGGCAAGTCCAGAGAACAAAGAAGAGGAACATTATAGGAAAAAGGGAGGAAGTTGGGGCAGGGGGGAGGGAAGGCCTTTTTAAAATTATTAATGCAAACCAATTTATTTCCATGCACAACTCTGTCAAATGGAGAAGATTAAGGGGAAAACGAAAATAGAGGAAATGGAGGAATGGGAGAGTCAAGGGAAGTGACAGTTTCTCATTAGCTGAGTTGTGGTATTTTCTTGAGCTTGTTTCTGGGCAAGCAGAAAATTTTCCTTCCGCCTTGCTGGAGTAGCAAAGTAGGCTTTTTCACTGTTGGGAATACAAGGTACATCTCTTTCTGTTGGGGTCTGCAACGGACAAGTGATAGGGCATAAGGGCTCCCCCTTTTGGCTGCCGAGACGACATTTTAAAAGAAATTTCTTTAAGTTTACATTGGACTGGGGTGTTTGAGAAGTTACTCAACAGGGTAGGGACTTGAACACCGGTAGGACAGGAAGGATGTGTGCAGCAGAAGTTGATCCAAGCGAGGAGAAGTAGGCTGGGGGAGGACGGCCTAGGCAGAGGAGTGGCCCGAAGTTTGGTGTGTTTGGGTGACCAGAGGAGTTGGGTCAAAGTGTTTTCTTGGAGGTGTAGTGCAGACCCAGGTCCCTACTCACTCTTTCCATTCTGCCACAGCCTTTTTTCTTTTTGTAAAAATTTTGCTCTGTTTATTTTTTTTCTTAATAGCTGTATTCTCTGTGCAATCAACAGTAACTTTGTATCAAATAATAATTACCTACACTTTTATTTATAGATTTTTAAAAAGTCAAATGGCTTATTTTTATAATCTGCATTAATTCTTGATAAAGAAGATAAATGTAGCAAGTGGTTCATCCTAAGTAAAGTGTTTTTCAATATTCTCCTTAATACCTGGGTATTTGGGTTTTTTCTTCCTCAATATTTCCCCTCAATATTCCATTTATTCATCTATCTCTATCTCTATCTCTATCTCTATATATTTACATCTACATATATATCTATATCTGTATTATTTTAGAGAGAAAGCTGATATGGGGTTCAATCCCATGACCTGAGCTGAAGTCAAGAATAGAGCACTCAACCAACTGAGCCACCCAGGCACCCCATCAATATTCCTTTTAGTAATAAAGGAATGCTGTGAGGAGATACAAGATAGAGGAGATCAGTGCTGTGGGATAGCTTTTGATCAGTTTGTTGAGATATACACAAACGGGGTAAATTGTAAAGCAACATATATGCATATGGTACAGGATATAGACTGAAATGTATAAATGGCAAGGGAATGTAAAATAAAAGAATAATCAAACAAAAATGGGTTTCTGGATGCCAAACTAAGTTCCATATATTGCTTTCTTTTCTATCACACACATACTGGATTTAACGGTTTGATGCATTAGAGGCAGTTTGTATCAACAAAAATTTTAGAATGGAGTTTCCTCCCTGTGTTGGATCAATAAAATCAATAGCCTGACTTAGAGCTTAGCTGTTTTAAGTTACACAAGCGGTAGAGTAGACGTGCAGGTTGTTTTGTTTTGTTTTGTTTTGTTTTGTTTTGTTTTGGTAATTCTTGAGGCAGAAAACAGACCAGCTGAAGCAAGTTTTCAAGGGCACCAATCAATAAGGTGGCTGACAGGTACCTTATCCTAGCAGTCAGAATTTTCTGCTACACATTTAGCTACTCTTTTACAGGGCATGTATTCCCATTTCCTCGCAACCACGCATCAATGTCAGTGAATCCACAGACCGTAACGTTGACCATACTTTTGGAAGATATTCTATTTCAAATTACAAGACATATTGTGCATTTTATTCTTTATTTGCTTCAAGAAATTTTTGAGGAAATTATAAGGAATTCTGTCAAGTAATATGCTATTTCCACCACTGAGAAACATTTCGGTTGAATAGATTAGTGGTTCTCAAAGTGTGGTCCCTGGACAAGCTGCATCAACATTGTCTAAGAACTTGTTAGACATGCCAGTTCTCAGACACCACCCCAGACCTCTTGAACCAAAAATTCTAGACGAGTGGCAATAGAATGGTCCTGTTCTGAGCAGCCCCTGCAGCCACATATGGTATGGGAACAGCTCATGTCCCCAAAGAATGGTTGTGAGGGTGGACCAAACAAACACCCAGATTATTCACTAACAAATGGTTTGGCTACTCATATAGTTTTTCTTCTCCTCCTCCTTTTTCTTCTTCTTCTTTTTTTTTAAATGTTTATTTATTTTTGAGAGAGAGAGAGAGAGAGAGAGAGGTGCAGAAAGAGAGAGAGACACAAAATCTGAAGCAGGCTCCTGGCTCTGAGCTGTCAGCACAGAGCCCAACACGGGACTCGAACCCACAGACTGTGAGATCATGACCTGAGCCTAAGTCAGAGGCTTTTAAATGACTGAGCCACCCAGGCGCCCCTCCTTTTTCTACTTCTTTAGCAGGCTTCAATGGTTTTAAAAGCACAAGGATCATGTAATGCTTAGAAGATAATTTTCCTTTTACAAGTGTGTTTATTTCCTAAAAAGAATTGTTGCAATGTGCAGAGTATTTAGAAAAATAGAATCCACATCACTTCGATGTAAAAATAACATAATTATTATTACTCAAATTGTTATTAATTAAAATTAAATAATTACAAAAAGGAACATATGACTCAACTAGCTTCTTCAAACTTTGGGGCTGATGGAAAAAGGTAAGTGAACGTAGGAACAAAAGCAAATGTTCTTGTGTTACGGGGGAAAGATTATTGTTAGACATACTAAAAAAAAAAAAAAAAAAAGAAAGTCCTAAGGTTATTAATGGACAAGAAAGAAGCTGCTCAGCAGGCATATATTGAAAACAATAACAATCTCAACATGAATCTCAAAGGCATATAATTAGCTTAGAAAAGAAGAATGGTTTAGACCAGTGGTTCTCAACTCTGACTGTATATTAAAATCATCTTTTAAAAGCACAAAAGCCCCATGACCATTTCCAGACATTTACTAGTGGGGCCCAGTGGCACTGCTATATCTCACAGCTCCATGGGATTCCATTCGCATCATAATTATATGCATGGTGCCCCCTTGAAGTTGTTCAGTGCACAGCCTGTGCAGCTAGAAGCAGTGGCATGAGCATCATTTTTTAAAGATCTCCAGGGTTTGTGGTTTTTTTTTTTAAATGCTTAGCCAGACTTACACCCACTGAGTCTGACTGTTCCTTGTCTCTTATTCATACATCTAGCTTTGGAGTGCCTTTCTGTGATCACTCGTCCAAGTTCTCTTTGTGTGAAACATGACCTCACTGGTCTAAAAATGTGATGGGTGAATTGGGAGTATCGAACACAGAATTATTTGCTTCAGCCTATAAATGTGATCGGCAACTCTGGAGCACTGCATCTAATTCCAGGGCAAGGGTAGGAAGACCTATATTTGGGACATGTCTGTTAACATTGAAAAACACAAACCCGTGAATGGTAAATGGCTAATTTTGATTTATCTACAGTAATAGCATATGGTAGAAAAAATCATTAGCAAGTAATTACCCTCTATGTGTGCAGTACAATGCTTATTGCCCATCATCTTCCTGATTTGCTTTCTTTTCCTTCCTCCTTCTCCGTCTCCTCCTCCTCCTCCTCCTCCTCCTCCTCCTCCTCCTCCTTCTTCTTCTTCTACTTCTACTTCTTCTACTTCTTCTTCTTCTTTGGTAAGGATAGGACACGTACATTAATTTGGAAAAGGAAGAAAACATGGAAAACGAATCATGTTACTCATAACCAAAAATTTTAACAAGAGACTTATGTTTTTTTCATTTTATCTGTTGAAGTACCTCTTCTATATTATGTCTTAGAAATAAATGATGAAGAGGGGCACCTGAGTGGCTCAGTCAGTTAGGTGCCCGACTCTTGGTTTCTGCTCAGGTCGTGATCTCATGGTTCATGGGATGGAGTGCCATAGCAGGTTTGCACTGACAGTGCTGAGCCTGCTTGGGATTCTCCCTCTCTCTCTCTCTCTCTCTCTCTCTCTCTCCCCCTCCCTTGCTCATGCTCTCTTGCTCTCTCTCTCTCTCAAAATAAATAAATAAACTTAAAAGAAATGATGAAGAGAGGTGAAAATCAAATTTGGAACAAACTGTCAGTTTAGGAAGAAATTGTATAAGTCGTGAGTTGGCGATATTGAAAATTATTCCTAAAATTATACTTTCTTTTTGTGGATGGGAATGTTTGTATAACATGTTTTTAAGCAAATATTTATTTTAGATTTTCATGTATTTAACTTCAGAACAAGTTGTGTATTCTTTTCTATACTATTTTATTTTATTTTATTTTATTTTATATTGTAAGTGAGCTAAACATACAGCTATTCCCATATGCTTCTTTTTGTTTGTGTAACTCATGAACTGCCTATAAAATGTGCTAGTTGCTGACACTTGGATTTTTTTCCAAACAGGATTGATTGATTGATGCTGCCTTGTATGCTTATATGTGAATCCTTAATATGTTGTTTGAAGGGCCAACTGTTGGGGCGCCTGGGTGGCTCACTTGGTTGGGCAACTGGCTTTTGATTTTGACTCAGATCATGATCTCATGGTTTATGAGATTGAGTCCTGCTTGGGGCTCTGTGCTGACAGTGACAGAGCCTGCTTGAGATTCTCTGTCTCCCTCTCCCACTTGTGTGTGCTCGCTCTCTCTCAAAATAAATAAACATTAAAAAAAATTAGGCGCCAGCTGTAAAATTTGGAAAGCTCACCAAAAGTTGCTCAAACTTTTATCATAAGAGGTACAAATGAAGATATGCATATTAATTAAACTCAAAAAAAAGAATCCTGACTACTATGATATTATTCTATGTGTGTTTTGTGTAGGATTGGTTGAGTTTGTAGCTGGACTGAGACGATGCTCTGCTTGTCTCCAGGGATGTCTGGAAGTCTGGCATGGATCCCTGGGTGAGATAAGAGTGAGATATGTAGTTAGTGATTTATAATGTGCTGTTTAATGTTCAAAACAGCCCTGGAGGCAGCAGGACTGGCTTATCTGCTGTTGAGTGATGTATGAATTGAGGCTTTACACCTAGTGTAATCATTGCACAGCCTAGGTTGGCCAGATGACCAGCAGGGTATAAAAGACCCCAGTGTAAACTTGCACCTAAGCCCCCCTGAAATCAAGATACGTTTGGTGTTTACTGAGAACGGGTCCCTAAGTGGGCTGGCCTGCAAGTCTGAGCCTCCCTGACTGCTTGGGCATTGTTTCCCCCTCTGTTCCATACCCTTTAGTTTTCTGGAAGCTTCACATGAATACAGTCTGTGGAGTCTTGTGAGTCCTTTCAATATTTGACCCTGTGTAATTGTTGTAGAGGCTGTTTTCACTTTGCTCCACTCATTAGGCTGTCATGAATGCATAAATAAAAAATGTACCTAAATATAAATTATAATCTGGCAAACTTGTATACAACACTGTTCTTGATTTGAATGAATCGTTTTAAATCTACATTTAACTCTATATACACTGCTTGCTTCTTTTATTGTTTTTACACTTATGTCTTTGTCAAAAGCAGTTCACAGTTTTTGGACTACAAGATGTCTGCTTTCTGTGACAAAAGATGGTTTCTTTCACAGAGTTTGCTTAGATGATTTGCATATTGTAATGGCTTGAGCATATTGGTCAAATTCTAGTTCACTTGTCTAGCATTTAAATCAACCCTAACTAGGTTCTCGATACTAAAAGTGCCTTTTCATATTATCACTAAAATAAATTGAGATAAGACACGTTTTTAAAAAAATTTGGTAATATTGTTAAAATGAAATTAGCTTTAATCTGTTATCAAAGGGAAGCAGTTTGTGTTAATGTTACCTTTTAACTTGTATTTTCAAACTTGTGCATTTGCCTATATTGGGTTCTAAATGTTATTAATTGATAATTTTCAGGGCTATGTGTCTAATTAGTGCTAAGAAATATTTTTGATATTCTCAGAAATATATTTTAACATTTCCAGCAGAGTTGTTTCTGTTTTATCTTTAAATTTCATTTTTATTTAATGGAAGAATGTACTTCTTTTTCTATTTAACTTATTCATATGCTATTAAACACATTTTAAATGCACTATAATTTGTGCTTTTAAACTTTATCACTAATGATGGAAAAAACTATATAAATAGGTGTTATAAGTAATAGTACATTTTGAAACAAGGTATTCAATCTCCCCACCTATTTAAAATATTATTTTGTAAATTCTAAAAGATTAAATTTTTATTTAGACTATGAGCATTTGGAAATATGCACTTTTTTTGTCTGAAATATTTGTTTCACCATGAAATTATATTATGGCTTCAATAAATATGTCAGAGTGGTATCTCTGTTTTTGTTTTACGTCTGGCTGTATGATCAATGGTTAGAGGGTTTGGAATCTCTAAAATGTTGTTTTATTTGTGAACGATATAAGGAAAGGCAAATGTTCTTATTTAGCAATTCATGGGTGTTCTTCCATGCCTATTTAATATATTCAAATATTTCTGAAAAGTTTGAATTAGCCAAATTACACTGTAAATATATCCACAGAGGCCCATTATTCAAAGGAACCATTTAATGATAATAATTTTGTAAGACTTAAGACACTATTTATACTATAAATCTTTATTCTCAACCTTATTTGCTAATATATAATAAGATCTTTTATTAATTTGGAGTACATCTGTTCACTTTTGTTATGTTTATTTATTTTTGAAAGAGAGAGAGAAAGAGAGAGAGAGAGCATGAGCAGGGGAGGGACAGAGAGAGAGGGAGACAGAGAATCCAAAGTAGGCTCTGGATGACAGCAGAGAGCCCAATGAGGGGCTCAAACTCAGGAACCATGAGATCATGACCTGAGCAGAAGTCAAACGCTTGACCAACTGAGCCTCCCAAGTGCCCACATCTTTCCCTTTCGGAGTCACCATACAAATTTTGAGCTTGCCCCATATTCTTCAAACTGTAAAATGTTGTCAATCTTTGCTGTGGTTAGAGAAGACTTACGTATGTTAGAGACCATTCTGTAGAGCTGAAACGGAGAGTGGCAGAACTCCGTCAGGCTTCAAAAGAGAAATCTCAGTAAACAATTTCACTGCTGCTTCCTTAGTAAAGCCCCTCAGGGAAATATTTAATTGCTAATGACAGCAATCCAGCATGTACTAGCCTGAGCAAAACACGGATTTTTGTTTCTTTCAAGAAGCACAAGAGGCTGGCTTGCAGAAAGAAAGGAAATGTCACCAGAACCAGGACAATGACCTGGATCTCAGCAATGCAAAGTGACAACCAAAAGGTTACTCTCATTATTCCCCTCCTTTTCTTTCTGTTTGCAGGCTTCATCTTCTTGGACTTCTCCACAGGGCCAGGATCATGATCCAGAAGGACAGCCTCATTTCAGCCAGTTCCTGCCAACCAGTCCTGGGTAAGACTGGTGACTGCTCCAGTGGCTATATGATTGGGGCTAGGATTGCTGCTCTGTGTGGTGACTTGGACCCATGTCGTAATAATGTTGGCTGTCCCCATCAGAACAATATGCTCAGAGGAGAACTTATTACCAGAGAAATGGGGTAGCTATTCCCAGAAGAAGGTAGAAAGTGATTCTAGGCACAGAAAGTTATCACATGGCAACTTGTACGTTGGATTCATTTTGGATGCAATGTGAAAAATAATTCCAAATTAACTTAATTCCCTTACTGATAGGGCTAACCAGGCATGGCTCAGATAAATCTTTATTTTGCCAAATTCTTTAGCAAAGTCCCACAATATCCTTCTGAGGAAACTCTGTTCGAGGGACAACACTTTTTGATAAACTGTTAATTTGAATAATCTGATGTCAGTCTGCAGTGAGGTTTCTAGTAGTATCTTTGTGCCATAAAACATTACTTTTGTAAGCGTTTCCAAAGAAAAGAATAATTCAACAAGTTTTTCCTAAAAACATTTTATGGGCAGACACTATTCTAGGCTCTGCTGATACAAAGAATATTAGACAAATTCCCTCCCTCCAAGAGCTTATCGTCTGTTAGGGAAGACAAATACATAAACTAGTCATTACCTTCAGAGAATATTATTTTAAAGATTTATTAGCCTGAGTTGAGGGAATGTAAACAAGAATTCCCAGAGACGGTAATGCTTGAGCTGAGTTTTGAAGCGGTCAGTTTGGAGGGACAAGAAGAAGACATTGGAAGCAGAAGCATTACATAAGCAATGAAGTGGGAGCAGTGTCATACATTCGCAAGTGGTTCTGTACATTCAAATATCTATTTAAAATTGAAGTGAAATATCAATATATAAATTAAAACAAATTCTGTATTGGAGTAAGGATCTGTTTGGGGCAGTGCAGAGAGATGTAGCTGATGGGTGGTGACTAGACCTTGAAAAGACTGTGTGAAACTCAGACAAGCCCGTTGCATGTTAGTTAATCAGTGTAGCAGAGTGTACAGAAAACTGTTCTGATGCTTTCCAGTTAAAGAAAGTAAAGGCATCCCTATGCTGCTTCAATAATTGAACAGTTATAGCCTGTAAAGAAGGGCTTCCCAGCACAGCTGCATTGAGGCAGGAGGCTGAGGGTAGAGTACCTTGGCCGACGTCAAAAGTAGTGTGCATAACCTCAGGGAATATATCAAGAATACTTCTTTTGAAATAGGCAGACGCTGGAATGTGGAAAGACTGTGAGAATAGCCTTGAACTCCACTTGGCACTTGCCTGGACTGGCTGATGAGGTAGATGAATGAGGAAGTGAGTAGCGGGTTTCCCCAACCCCTCAATTAAACTACTGGTATGACAGATTGCAGTGAAAAATGTGGGTGGTGTAGCTAGTGATGCTGGCCAGCTGCTACAGCAAAACACACACACACGCTTCTTACAAAGAAGGGGCTTCACTTTGAGTCAGTGAGAATCTCTGTTATGTGCTGAGTAATAGCTTTGGGAGAGAATATTGAAAAAGTGTCTGGAAACAAACAAAAGTCCAAGTTATTCTCTGACTCATTATTCCTACCACCTGCCCTTCCCTTGGACAATCTTCAACCAAAAATTGGCCTAGAAAAAAATCAGTCCCCTTTATTTTAAGTTTATTTATTTGTTTTGAGAGACAGAGATTAAGAGCATGAGTAGTGGAGGGGTAAAGAGAGAGGGAGAGAGAGAATCCCAAGCAGGCTCCGTGCTATCAGAGCAGAGCTCCACATACGGCTCGACCTCACAAACTGTGAGATCATGACCTGAGCCAAATTCAAGGGTCAGACCCTTAACCGAGTGACACCTGGGTGCCCCCAAATCAGTCCCCTTTAAAAGACATTATTCAAACAGATAGAATATGGTGATTAGATTACTTATGTTGTATGGTACCCCATCCGGCTACATGATTCCATGTGAAGGCCCTCTCTCCTTTGCTGGCTTTGAGGAAGCAAGCTGTCATGAAACCTACCTCCATAAGGAAATGAGGGGACACAAGTCCTTTCCCAGACAGGTGGGCTCAAACCTTGATTGCAGCCTTGTGAGCCCACTGGCAGAGGATCTAGTTAAGTCAAGCTGGGACACCTGCCCCACAGAAACTGTGAGATAAAAAAGGTGTCATGTTAAGCTGCCAAGTTTGTGGCAATTTGTTACTCAATAGAAAATGAGTACAAATATATATCTCATTATTGATTTCTGATGTTTACAATCTCATAGGTGACCTAGGAAAATAAAAAGTTTCTTGAAATAGAGTATGGGAGAAGTTGTACTGGGAGAAGTTTAGGGGTTAGTTTCCAGAGGAATGAAAGTAATTCGGTGTTACTGATCTCAGGAGAGAAAAAAGCTCTGGGCGGGCCCCCCCCCCCCCCAAAGAGCAAATCAGGGAAAACTTTGTGATCCTTGCTAGGAACCTTACTTGCTTTGGAGCAATGGGGAAACATGAAGTGTCTAAAGCATCATAGTAGAACCAAATTTGCATATTAAATTGATCACTTCAGTTGTTGTGAGAAATTTAGGTTCAGGGTTGGGGAGTTGGAGAAATAGACATCATTAAACAGAGAAGATGAGGGCTAGAATGAAGAATTTGTCAGCAAAAATGGATAATAGAGAGGCCAGCAATGTATCTGAAGATACTATAAATACGGATTTGTTTGGCTCTGGTGACTCACTGAATTTGGGGGTTGAAGAAAGGAGAAATTGATACTGAGGCTGCTGACTTACATGACAAAGGTGAATGATGATGCTAAAATACAGTTTTCCACAGGCAAAATTATTCCCATGCAGATATAAAATAAACACATGTTAAAGATTCCATTTAACTCAATAGCACATTTAACCTACTAACTTGTTAGATAAACAGTAAGATGTTATAACCAGTTCAGAGGATAACTGAAGACATAGGTAATTCGACTGCTGAAATGAATTTGCTAATAGATGTAAAACATATCCTACAGGATAATAAAATATAATGTTTGGAATAATTATTCCTATAGGGTGGAAATTAAACTGCTCCAAATGAATTTGAGAGCCTCTAGACAAAAACTATTATTCCTGACTTTCTTCAATGTACAGAATTGTAGACAGCCAGACAAGCATACAAGCAAATGCACAGACCAAACATTACATCCAAAGGACATCCAGTAATCTTTTGCCCATTTTGACCTTTCAAAATTTTCCCAGAGGGTGGCACCGCAAATTCAGAAAGGAGCACAGGACCAGGAAAACTCACTATATCACTATGAGAGAGAACAGTTTTCCTATTCCAGCAGGGCTGAGAGGGCAAAAGGGCATATTGCACAGCAGCACTTTTTCCTTTCACGGGTCCTACTTTGGATGAGTTTGATGTGGTAGCAACTTCAGAGCAGCTCAGCCCCGGGGGTCAGGAGCCCCAGAGGCGATGGTCCATTTTGCCCGGCATAGCCCCAGGGAGGCTGCAGGCCTGCAGGAGAACAGTGCACTTGGCACAGAACCACATCCAACACTCATGTAGAGAGAGTGCAGATTTGAGGAGGAGAGGGACTACATACGGGAGCCTGAGGGTCAGGCCGCTCTGCAGCCTGCAAGAGGAGAAGTGACCTTTGTTCCCCTTGGAAGCAACGGAAGTGCTGAGAGGATAGGGGGAGCACTGGAGACCCCAGACCACAGGAAGTGGGAGCTTCAAGGCCAATGCCACACCACCTCACCATCTTTGCACATTTGGGTGTGCTGGAACATGACAGCTTCATTTTAAAAAAGGTTCCATGAGAGTGCTGTCAGAAAAGAGGGGCAAGTGCATTGTCTTCTCTCATTAAGTATTTATTGAGCAATTACCATGCTTAGGCAATGGGCTGGTATTCCTTTTACTATATCTCCTTTATGGAGAAAAACTAGAGGAAGACACATTTTAGGGAAAGATGAGTGCACATTCTCCTAACTTCTCCCTGTCTCGGGAATGAAGACATTCCTGTATTGTTTCACTTCACAGAAATTTCATTAAACATTTCCACCAGTATTTACTGAGTGAATCCTACGTGCCAGGTGTTACACTCCGTCCTGGAGAATGATCATTAACACCATAGACACAGTGTTTGTTTTCTCTCCAGTCTGGCTGGAAAGTAGTAATTACACAATGGTGATATAGCCTCATAAACATTATGCTGGGTTTAAATACAGTGTGCTATGCAGACACTGAATTCACACCTACACTCTATCTTCAGGCTTGGTTATATTACTGTTGCAGGATTTTTTACCTCAATACCCAAGATTCATTGTCTTGCGACTTTGAAGAATGAAGAGGTGGACACAAAATGAACAGCAGGCAAAGTTTATTAGAGTATAAGATTAGTAAGGATAGTAGGAAAGCCCTCTCTACAGACAAAAGGCAAGGGTCCTGGTTTTATAAGGTTCTGGTGTCTCCCCACCTCCTTCCCTTCCCTCAAGTTCTACCCTTCTTGGCTGGATAACTCTAGGTGCTGGGTTGTCTATTCCTGATTGGCTTGTTTCCATTGGGTGGTCTATGGCCATACCCTTCCTTGTGGGTCATAGGTTTTATGGTTTAGCTAGGTATTTTGATTGTCAAATTCCTGAGAGGAACCTGAGAGTGAGTAGGTGGTGTCTGTTACATTCTTAAGAGGGACCTTATGCCTGAAGGGATTTGCTGCAGTCTGACATTCCCAGCATTGTTCCAATATATGTGTCTTTTCCCACCCAGGGACCTCAGGTCCTAATCCTTTCCCTCCCTGCCTGTTTTATCCTATATTTTCCCATCGTATTACTTGTTGGGGTATCTGGAGTTTACTTAGAAGGTCTTTAGTTTATACAATGGATATCATGTGTGGAATACTTAGGCTAAGCTACAACCCATTCAAAACTTGAAGGCTCAGTCCAAGACTGATCAGCTAACCTGATATCAGAAAGGTCCATACTTTAGAGATGCTGATCAATCAAGTTGATTGATATTTGAAGCTTTGCTAATTTCCATACTAATGTCAGAAATGGGTTTTGAGGGGCGTCTGGGTGGCTCAGTCGGTTAAGCGTCCGACTTCAACTCAGGTCATGATCTCACGGTTCGTGGGTTCGAGCCCCTCATCAGGCTCTGTGCTGACAGCTCAGAGCCTGGAGCCTGTTTCAGATTCTGTGTCTCCCTATCTCTCTGCCCCTCCCCCACTTGCACTCTGTCTCTCTCTGTCTGAAAAATAAATAAACATTAAAAAAAATTTTTAAAAATGGGTTTTGATTGGTGAAATTGATGACTTGATAACGAGCAAGGTAAATGTTATCAATGGGTTCTAATTGTTGAAGTTAAGTCTATTTAAGATACAAGGATTGGCTAAAATTTTTGATATACTCATGCATGAACAGAGGATAATAACCTAGCAAACCTGATAACCTAGACATTAGGAGGTTTGAGCTCCACATGGGCCTGTGTCCAGGCACTGATGTCAATGATTTCTGGTTATCTGATGTCATCTGATTTTTCTTCCCTTTGGGGGGATGTTATTGTGACCGCCTTCAGTAAAGCTTTCATGAAAAGTGGTGGTTGGAATACACAAAGGGATCTGAGATCTATTGAGCTTACGAGACAGGTTATATGAATTATTTTTGTCCCTGCTTACTAAAGAATGTTAGTTTAATAAACGTGGCAGAATTTGGCCTGAGACTTGCTGTACCGTAACCTAGCAGCAAGGTTGTAGAGCCATAGCTCATTCTCAGGTAACTACCATTATCTTCTGAAAAGAACTGGTACGACTTAAGGGTAACACGAACTGACTTAGCACATTAACTTAGAAATGGCAGTGAGTTAACTCACTAGGAGTCTATTTCTCACTCACATAAAGTACAAATGCTAGTTAAAAGTGAGAAAAACTCCTGCTCCACACAGGCATTCAAACATCTAGGGTGTGACAGCGTGTGCCTTTCAAGGTTGTCCTGAGTGTCAACATTCAGTGAGTACAAAGAGGAATTAATTGAGAAGTTTTAAATGCCAAACATTACCTCTATCTGTATTTCAATGTCCAAAATTAAGTTAAATGGCCTCAGCCAGATAGAAGGCTGAAATAATGAAGGCTAATAAAGAAGGCTAAAATAATGTGATCCCTGGCCAGGAAGATGCCTCCAATTGCCAGTTGCTTCCTCCAGTTGCCAGACATGCTGTGGAAGGGGAACACATTTTTGGTGGTCACGTGGCTCTGTCACAGAACCGAAAAATTGTGCATGACCAACTGCTTTAAGTCCATTCCCAGTATTCTTCTTAGCATTGTCCATTTTTTTTTGTTTACCAAAACACAAAATTTAGAAGCAAGAGGCCATTTCATTCCTTTAATTTTTTTTAATGTTTATTTATTTTTGAGAGAGAGAGAGAAACAGACAGAGCATGAGTGGGGGAGGTGCAGAGAGAGAGGGAGACACAGAATCTGAAGCAGGCTCCAGGCTCTGAGCTATCAGCACAGAGCCCGATGTGGGGTTCAAACCTACTGACCACGAGATCATGACTTGAGCCAAAATTGGACACTTAACTGACTGAGCCACCCAGGTGCCCTATTTCATTCCTTTATATGACCATAAAATATTAGTGTCAGAGGTCTCAGTATGATATATGGTGTAAATTAATTTGTCCATGTGGAAACCCCACCAAAGGGAGAGACGTATTTTGAAAGAGATATTTATTAACTCCAAGGAGAATCCATCCAAAAATAGTCAAATAATTCTTGTAACAAACTTGTGCTTTACAGTCTTAAAACTAGGTTTTTCCCATCTTACATAAAAATAATTTATCTTTCTATTCAAAGAGAAAAGCTGTGTGTGAGTTCTGTAATGGATATCCTCTTTCAAATTCAAATAAGTATTCACAGAATTTTGTTGGATATATCAGCCAGGAAATAGAAAGGAAGAGATGACACCATCAAGCTTGGTATTGAGGAGTTTGTTAAAGGGACTCTACAGAGCTGTGGGACAGAAGTAGGGATATCGACAAGGGATAGTAAAATACCTTCAGGCTAGTACCAGCAAGAACTTCTGGGCCTGAAGGAGCAAGGGTAGGGGTAAGGGGGAGGAGCCCAGAGAGGATTAGTATATGGAGACCACTACCTAGAGTGGCGAATTGAAAATAACCAGCACAGCTATTACTTCCAATATGGTTAAATTTCATCTTAGTCATTTAATTTTAAGAATTTCCTACCAACCTGAGAAAAGGAATAATAAATAGCATGATGTTTAAGGACATGCATATAGTGTCAGACTGTCTAGATACAAAGACCAGATTTGTCACTTTACTTAACCTCTTTGTATCTCAATTTTCCCATCTCAAAAATGGAAACTTAATTCTTGATGCTGTAATGAGTTACTATAAGTAAAGTCTTACAGCAGTGTCTGACACGTGACAAGTGTCATATAACATTTACCTATTTTATTGAGTCTCTTGCATTTTTACTTTATTAAAACTAATACACATATACATCAAGTTGTCTCATAATGCCTTGGTCATTTTTCCAGATTTTAAAGTATATTAGCATTGGGTAGACCAACCCCTGTTGGGTAGAAGTGAGTAGGTTTTGTCCACCCTGTATCTCTTTGGGGAGCCAGCTGTCCTCCATTCATGGGCCATGCACATGGTTTAGGTTAATCTGTCCTTATGCCCAACAAACACTCCTATAAACTCTTCCAGCAGATTGACACATGAACTAAATAACCTTAGTAGATATCTCCTTTTGAGTAGTCCTGGAACCATTATTACACTAAATTCTCTCTACTGGGATGGTTAGTTGTAAGGATCATCTACCCCTAGAAGCATTAATAGCCATCTTTCCATTTTGCCATTTTACAGCAAAGAGTAAAGAAAGGCAGAAAATGGAGAACTTATCAGTCACATGAACCAAGAATTTCCTCATATTCTTCTAGTTAGTATGGGATGTTTCTCATTTTCAACCAAATATCCTAATTTCAAACTTCTATCATATTTCATAGTTAATATCATTATCAAAGCTTTCCATTTTCTAGCTACAGTATTAGGTATGAGATTTGAAGTCCCCTGTCAGATACTGATAGCTGGGAGTTCAAATATGTAAAAACTAAAATTGCAGCAGGAGAACCCATCTGGAAGGTTATTGTGATGCCATTAATTCCTTTAAAAATTGCAGGCTAACAGCTTTTTTATTGTTGTTAAAACCGTATGTGAGGAATCATCTTAGAAACTTTCTGAATTATGGGGCACCTGGGTGGCTCAGTCGGTTAAGCATCTGACTTTGGCCCAGGTCATGATCTCACCGTTTGTGGGTTCGAGCCTTGCATCAGGCTCGGTGCTGACAGCTTCCTCAGGGCCTGGAGCCTGCTTCGGATTCTGTGTCTCCTTCTCTCTCTGCCCCTCCCCCGTTCACGCTGTCTTTCTCTGTCTCTCAAAAATAAATAAATGTAAAAAAAAGAAAAAGAAACTTTATGAATTAACTCATTTGATTTTCATAAAAATCCCATGAGGCAGATGCTGCTACTGCTGTTTCCTCATCAGGATACTTAGTTTCAGAGAGATTAAAATCAACCCTGGGCCCCTCAGCTGTTTTGCAAGTAAGTCTGTTAGGGCAAGGCCATGGACTGAATGTGTGTCCCCCAAATTGACAAATTCGTATGTTGAAACCCTGACTCCCAATGTGATGGTATTAGGAGCGGGAGCCTTTGGGAAGTGATTGGGGCAAGAGGATGGTGTTCTCATGAATAAGATTAATGCTCTATAAAAGAGACCTCAGAGAGCTCTTTTGTTGCTTTTGCCGAGTAAGGACACGATGAGAGGCTGGCAACACAGAAGAGGGCTCTCACCAAACAGCACCGTACTGGCACCCTCATTCAGACTTCTAGCTCCAGAGTGGTAAAAAATAAATTTCTGTCATCTGTAACCCACCCAGTCTATGCTACTTTGTTATAGCAGCCTGAACTAATACAGAAGTGTTCTAAAAGATGACATTCATGTTTATTAACATGGAAATAAAGCCAGTACCTACCATTGAGAAAAAAAAAATACAGACTATCTAAAGTGGAAGAATCTCACTGATATGAAATAGCATTTTTATATTGATACATTTGTACATTTCCATAAAGAGATGTCTAGACAAACTTATGTATATTTATACAATGCATGTTTTACGTTTACATATTTTCTATAAAGAGATCTAGAAAAATGGTCACTGATAGAGAGAGAGAGAGAGATGCCTATGGCATGTATATAAAACATATTACATATTTACCTATTTCCATAGAAAGATGTCTGGGAATATGCTCACCAATAGATCTGGTTTGAGGGAATCCAAGTTATTTTAAACTGTCTTCTCTGGATGTTTTATTTTGTTTGAATTTGTTTTTTTTTTCTTTTTTACAATGAATGCATGTTACTTTTATAAAAACAATGCAGCTTAAAAATACCAATAACTTCCCAAAGACTGATAAGTCCTTCATGAATAACCCAACATAGAAAAGGAGAAATAAAATAAAAAGGATTAGAATTCCAACATAGCAATCTATGTATTCCCTTATTCATTTATTTATTCAATAAATCAATGGCAGAGTGTATTGGGGGAGGCACCTGGGGTAAAATGGTGAACAAAGTAGACACAGTTTCTAATGTCAATGTGGAAGATGCTTTGAGAGCAAGTTTCAGAACCTTAATGGAATCTGGCACAAACAAGCTTGCCTTTGTATGTTATGGATGTGATCGCATATATGGGTGTTTGGGGAGGGAGACGGAAGCAAGCAGAACTATTGGGAAGCCCATCCCTCAAGCAGTCCCTCTTCTTTCCTGACATCCATGAGCAGGCAGGCTCTGTAATACCCTCATGGGTAAGGCTAAATGAGGTCAGGCACGAGTAAGGGCTTTATTTATATAGGTCACCATCTCTTTCTCAGAGGCCTACTACTGGAAATCTCTGAATATATGATAGTTTATAATTTACTCTCAGAGGTAGTGACTTTTGTAAATTCTAGCCTATAAGTGTATACACACACACACACACACACACACACACACACACACACAAACACACATGTTCACTATTTCTTTACACCTTCCATGAAAAGTATTTACCAAACACATCGTATAATCCAAAGTAAACAATGGGGAAACTTCATTTCAAAAGAGAGAAATAAAACATGGTTAAGAAAGTTTGAGATGTGATTTTCAGCTGCTTTGGCCATAACCTGAAAAGCCTTGAGGTAAATTCCTTCCCTGTCTGAGTGCTTGCTCCAATTTTTTTTCTCTCTACCTTCCTCCTCCATCAATCCATCCTCACAGAGTGACTTGGAAATACATTGTTGTTTGGACCTGACAGGCAGACTCACGAGAACAAGAACACGGTCTGGAAGTATGTTCCTGATGCTGGAATAGAGAGGATTTCTGATAACCTGGAATATTTGCAAGAGCTCAGCAACACTCCAGGAATTTGTGAGTCCTTCCGTGTGTCGGTGTGCTTAAGTAAGTGCCCACTTTTATTTATAATCAACTCATTTAAAAAAGACTTTATAACAAGACTCTCCTGGGTATCAAGGAGAGCTTCTCTACCTTGAGCTTGATTCTGGCTTCCCTTTCTCAGGTCTGTTCTTCGGAAAGAGAGCAATGAACTCTAAGATATCTTATCATGTAAGGTTAAAGCTTTTGTTATTAAATAGGATCATTCAGAAAATGACAGTTGTTTCCCTTTGCCCAAGAAAATCTGACTTCCAGGAATGTTTTATTAGGAATTGCCCAGGTTTTGAGTACCGTAATATTTACTGTGAGATTTACATTTACTGAGATTTGCATTCCCCTAAAAGAATATGAAGGGGCATAAATCACAATTGAATTTAAGGAGTTAGATTAGATGGTGTCTAAGGTCATTCCAGGTCTCACATTCCGTGATGGAGCGAGGCTGCTGGGGAAGTAGGTTTGAGATTTTATTCCATAATCTGCGAGATGGAAGGTGGTGATAGTGCTATATTGAAGGGGGTGTGTGGGATGGTAACAAGGCACTTACTCTTCTCATGTTTGTGGGTAAGACAGTAGGAAGATAAATTGTGCTTGATGGCTCATACACTTTCTTTGCCTTTCCCCCATTTTTATCACATAGTAAAGTAAGGATTAAAAATTAAGTTTACCTGTAGTTATCACATATTATTCACAAATACAGATTCAGAGTTACTACAAATGTCCAATAAAGACCTGAGAATCAAAATTCCATTACCTGGAGTCACATAAATATTATAAATATAGAACAATGGGCTATAAGGGAAAAAAAATGAAGGCATTGTAAGCAGAAGAGACAAGCCCATGCATAATGGTAAAGATGTAGATGTACATCAGTGTGATTTTTTAGGTACCTGTAAGTGGTTCTGCAAGGGTGGGTCAAAGGGCACTATGTTATGGTGGGGAGGAGGCAAAACAAGGAGTGGAGTAGAGGCCAGGACTAGAGTGGCAATCAGGGTCCACGTCGTGGAGGGCCTTGAATGCTGGATTAAGGAGTTAAAGCTATATTCTTAAGGCTATGTGAATCCTTGAAAAATTATTGAAGGACTCTAAATTAAGAAAGACACGTATAGGGGTTAACTGGGTATAGTGATTTGTACTTCAGCTAGTTTGGAGCAGAAGAATTAAATGTGGCAGTCATCAACAGGTAAGTGATCATCTCTTGAGTAGGAGAAGAGGGTGACAGGAATGAATAAAATACTTGCACTGTGATACATTCTGCTCTTCACCCACCCCAACCCCCACTGAGAAAAAGTAGAAAGAAGGATGGACTAGAAGGGTTCAGCACCACCTCTTGTCCTCTCTTAGCAAGACAGAGATCACTCCTTCCTTTTACCCTGGATGGGACTATAGTGTAGCTGTGGAGACCTCTATTCCTTTCCAAAGCTGCTTTGAGTTTTTTGCTTTACCAAATTCTATCCATTTAAGAACAGGGTTGAAGGGAGCAAATGACAGTATAATTCACCTCTTTCCCTGAACCTTCTAAAAGGGATCTGCAAGAAGGGGAAGTACTCAAGAGGGCGAAATGATATTTTGAGGGAAAATACTGGAAAATGCAGGATTTTCTCATAATCACCTTGCTCTTTACATCTAAGTAAGGCTTTACTGCTCAACTTGGGTGACTGAGACCTTTTGTTACATTCCCTTCCCTTTTCTTCCATTCCTTCTTTTTTAAATGAAGAAATATAAAATATGGAGAAATGTTAACAGAAAGAGTTTACAAACTCTAAGTAAACAAGAAAGAAGATGACAAAACCCTATGGAATATTGAACAAAGGATTATAGAAAGGGAAAGTGATGATTCTCTCCTGTAAAACTTTCACATGCCCTCACTGTGTTTTTCTCATTCTGTATTGCCTTAGGGGGCAAACTGCATCCACAATGAGTTTTAAAACTTCATGATTTTTTTTTTTTTTTTAGCTTCTGGGAAAGTCCAGCAGAAGCTAGGGGATATTTTGGTTATAGTCCAAAGACATAATCAGACTTTCTGAGAAAAGAAAGCATCTGATAGTTTGGATTAGGATCTCTTTGTAACCCAGAAATTAGAGATCCTATCCCCATGCAAGTCTGTTTCAATGACTTGGCCTAAGCAATTTGGTCAGGTACAACCATGAGATCCTCTTTGTTAAATAATAGTAGCTACCAGTATTTAAAGGTGGTCAGAGTTAACTACATCCTTCACCTTCCAACCTCCCTATCAAGTTATAAAGGAAGCAAACTTCAGACCAAATGCTGTCATTCATATAGACATCCACTAAACAAATATTTATTAACAAGCAGATATGAAGCAATTCATGTACTCTGTTCTGTACACTTAATGAATTCCAAGCTCTCTGTTCTTTTGTGTATTTTGAGGAGACCTAGCATGCAATACTTACTCAAGACGAATGTGACAATATTCTAAAGGCAAAAGTCAGTTAGATTTACAATCTGCATCAGGCAGCCAGACTCTTAACTAAGTGGCTAGACCCAGTTCTGTTATAGAACCAGTCTTTGGGAACCTTTCCAAAAAATGAACGGCTCACTAGATTCTCACATTTATTTTATTTATTTGAGGGCTAAAATATGCATAAATTCCTGTAGCCAATTCATAAACTTTGATTTCATCAGTGAGAACACTATTTGGAATATTGGTTATCTGATTAACAGCCCAAAAATTTTCACCAAAATTTTTCCTAGCATTTATTATGTGAATTAACCAAACCTATGGTATCAGCTAGAGATAATGGTAGCGGAAAGTCTTGTAGTAACAGCTCCAGGAGCATAGATATCTCTGATTAAATGCTAGCTGATCAGATCTGGAGTTTGTGACTTCCTTCATAGGGCAATAAATTATTCCTAGAAGGTCACTTCAACTAATATGTGAAGAATATCACATTGTGCTAAAGTATTTTAGATTATAGAATTTATAACACCTGCTATTCCTGGACTGCATGTTTGTGTGTCTCCCTCCCCTCCCTGACCCCTGCAAATTCATATGTGTTGGTATCGGGAGATTAAGTCATGAGGGTGGAGCCCCTCTGAAGACATTAGAGCTCTTACAAGAAAAGGCTAGAGAGCTGGCTAGCTCTCACTATGCCACATGAGAATACAGCAATAAGACCTGTAAACCAGGAAGGGAGTGGTCACCAACAACTTGGCCGTGCTGGCACCCTGATCTCAGACTTCCAGCTTCCAGAACTGTGAGAAATAAGTGTTTGTTGTTTAAGCCACCTAGTCTATGCTATTTCGCTATAGCAGCCCAACTGGCCTTGACCATCTGCTATGGTTAACATCCTAGCCTACTTGCCGATACAAGCCTCTCTGAGATCCTCCCCTATTCCCGGTTGACTGGCACTGGGCCCATATATAAGCATGAACAGTGATGTTTACGGGAGACCTTTGAAAACAATGAGAGCACTTCCATTAAGCCCCGTTAAGACAGTCTTGTTACTTTGCATTCACACTGATTAACTCATTTATATTCTACAGGAGTAAAGCTTCGCTTTGTAAAATGGTCCAAAATCCAATATGTCAGAGTGCAGCACATATTTAATTACATAATTTGATTAATAGTGCTTTAGAGAGCACACTTGACATTTACTTAGGAAATCTGATTCCTTTGGGAACTGTTTACCACTAAGAGAGAAATCTAAATTTATATTAATGTTATCTTCCAAAACCCAAATTGCCTTTCCTTCAAAAAACAAATCATGCCAGTTTTGGTCATTTAAAAATTGAAATTTGATGAATATTTGTGTATCGTTATTCAACAAAGCCGGATAAAATATAAGATGACCATTTCACTACTGCAAGATAAAAGGGCATCTTTCGGTGTTGAGCAACATTGCAACTAATTTTTTTTAAGGAAGTTCTATTGATATCTATATTTAAAACTGCTTTTTAAAAATGTGAGTGGCTTAGATTACATACTAACTCTGTTTTTCTTTGTTTTCTGATAAGACTAGCATCAGGGACTCCTAGGGGGCTCATCTGTTAAGCCTCTGACTCTTGATCTCTGCTCAGTTCATGATCTCACAGTCTGTGGGTTCGAGCCCTGCTTCAGGCTCTGCACTTACAGCACAGAGCCTGCTTGGGATTCTGTCTCTCCCTCCCTCTGCCCCTACCACCCTTTCAAAATAAATAAATAAACTTAAAAAAATAGTAAGAGTATTGGGTTTATCTTATTACATTTGTAGTGAAATATGATAGTAGAACATACAAATTCAACTGAAATATCACAAAACAGCTTTTGTCTTACTAGAGTGTACTAATGAAGGGGTTCCCTCTCCATACATTAATTCTGCTGTGTACGTTTTAAAAGCAAATAAACAAGAGAAAACTTCAGATTTAGTAAATTCATTTCAGGAAGAATATTTTATTTACTGTATAAATTGGGCTACGGAATAGGGACCAAGAAAGTATATTTTATTTCAGTATGAGGAAGATCATGAACAATTTTGTTTGTTACTTTTTCTTCCCTTAAAAATTTTCCTCCCCCCTTTTATTGTTAGAGCTCTAGGAATTATTACCTAAGCCTCTTTTTAATATCTCAGTGTATGTTAGCAACAAAATTCATATTTTGTTTTATAAAAAGCAGAAATTATGTCATTAGCAATAATGATAATCTAAAGGTCTATGATGTTTAAATACAGATGTATTCTAAGTATTCAGAAACCTGTAAAGATTTTATTTTTTAATATTGTAATATTATTTTGTAATATTGTAAATTTAATATTTAAAATTTAATTTTTTAATATTGTTACTTTAAATAGTTATTTTAACTTTATTTTTAATAATTTATTTAAAAAGTTTTACTTTCCAAACTGATATATTATAGAAATATGTTACGATATGTGATGAGTGTAGTTAACCATGACATAAACTTGTGATAAAATTGGTATGCTGTATCTATGCTTTTTTTCCATGAGTAAATCAAGCTAAAATAATCTGGTGAGCCAAAGTTTCAGAACTTCAAGGGATGGGATTGCCTTTCCCAAGGTGGTGCCCTTAGATGCTGATTGGACTATACCTGGTCAAATTGGCTAAATCATCATTTTGATTTTTTTTAGATGAGATTACTCCATCTTTTTATAGAAAGAGGAGTTTCAGTGACTCAGAAGAGGTCAAGTTCTCTTCTAATCCTTCAGGGATTTTTGTTACTTCATTGACAAGGGAGAAACTTAGGGAAACTTTTTCACTTAATAGGAAATGACATCTATTCATTCATGAATAGGTGGGCACAGTATTCCCTCTTAAACAATTCAGGGCCAGAGGGAGATGGATCACCAACGTGTGTGGTGTGGTTGGAAACAAGTGCATATTTGCAAAAGAAGATCAAGGAGAAGGCCAGGGAAAGCTGAGAGGTCATGCTTGAGGCAGGGCTTGGAAGTGAGAATAGGTATGTTCCCCAAGGACTTGACAACAATAGCTGGTTTCAGAAATAAAAAAGAACTGGAGCAGACTGAGGGATCTCTTTGGAAAAATAACCTACTTAGGACATCTTAGGAGATGAGTAATTAGGGTAAATTTTGCCTAGACCAACAGAGAGAGAATTTTTTAACTTAGGTAAAATAAATGTGTTCCTCCCTCTTTAGTTGGCTAAAAATAAAATAGTGAATTTGTCAGCATTTAATATGTACCAGTACTGTGTTCAAACTCTGCATATATTATCTTATTTAATCCCCACTAGAACTTTTGATAGTATAATTGTTCCCAGTTTGCATATGAGGAGGTCAAGGTTCAGAGAAGTTAAGGACCAGAGTCAAGATGGAAACCTGTTTTGTGTGTCTCCTTTGTCTGCAGTCTGATTTGGTCATTTTTGTATACTGTTTCTCTGTAATTCAAGAGATGGTCATTTGATATTCTTCTCTTCATACAAAGAAGGCAGAGTAGATGGAGGAAATTAATGGAGTTTCTTAAAAATTGAATTATCAGTGTGACCTTCTCTGCTATTTCACCCACACATGAAAAAAAATATGCACTCAACCACTTACTCACACAAAGCAGGCACATAAATTATTTATCCTTATTTCCTATTTTAATGGAATTATCCAGTAGAGAGGAGAAGAAGCAATAGCAATTCAAATATTTGACTATTGGCATATTCCCAGAAAACGGGATTTATTTGAAGAACTAAAGTAGAAATAGTTATCTATACAACTCACTATTTTTTTTTTAATTTTTTTTTCAACGTTTATTTATTTATTTTTGGGACAGAGAGAGACAGAGCATGAACGGGGGAGGGGCAGAGAGAGAGGGAGACACAGAATCGGAAACAGGCTCCAGGCTCTGAGCCATCAGCCCAGAGCCTGACGCGGGGCTCGAACTCACGGACCGCGAGATCGTGACCTGGCTGACGTCGGACGCTTAACCGACTGCGCCACCCAGGCGCCCCTACAACTCACTTTTAAAATACTTTGCTGTTTTTAGTTGTTTTTTTTTTTTTTTCTCTTTTTTTCCTATCTGAAAAGGAGATTGGGTGATGAGGTCCATGTCTTAGTAGACCAATGCTTTGAAGGCTTGAGGATGGCTCACTTTGTTTGTAATAAAGATGAGAAAGCAGGAAACAAAATGGAAATTTAGGCAAATGCACAGCCAACTGAATGTCAAGATTCAGAAATGAAGACAGTTGTCGGGATTTATATTTTTACTTCTCAAGCTCTATTGTGAGCTCCCCAGAGAAAATCCATTCTTTAGGAGACAGTGTCAGAATAATTTTGAGTACTTCCACCAGAGGGAGTAATATCATCTACTATGGGGATGGTGAATGAAGTCCTTAACCTGATGAAACAGTGACAGAATGATTAACTCATCTACAGTTGGACAGCAGGGTGGATTTGGTACCAAAGTCCAACAGAAGGCAGAGTAGCAATATTATAGCAACAAATGTGTTAAATAAGAGTTACAAATAGAATAATAAAATTGCCGTATTTATTGAATTGGGTTGGTATCCAAAACTCTGAGTATAGTTAATCCTAGAGGTGACATCAACAGCCTTCAGCGAGACTTGTAAATTGGCAAAATATTTGTAACCCATGGAATAATAAAGAGATCATCTTTCAGACCAGGAAAAGAAGTAGGGGTTTGGCATTTCTATTGGAGCTCAAATGTCCAAATTACTTTGTCCTATGCCATGGAGTATGGCTCTTGTCTCTAATTGCACTTGTCTCTCATTCCACCCTTGCACTGGCTTAATGGGATTAGACACTAAGGTGGAATCTGAGATGCAAAATGCTTATTATGGAACAACACCTGTGAAAGGAAGGAGGAAAAAGCAAAACTGGGCAGAGCATGAAGTTGAACTGGGATGTAGGCCTGGCCAAGCCTTGGCCAACCTGTCTGGGAGCTCTAGAGCAAGAATTGCTCTCCAGTGTCCTGTGTTACACTGAACTGACCTGCTCTTTATACCCTCCCCCATCATTTGATAATGGATATGCACTGTACCAGAAGGGCTGAGGAAGACCCTGAAGGAGCTGTGCAGAGGAGAGCGTGTAAGTCCCTTTGAGGGGGACTTACACATGTTGTGGACTATTTACCGCCAAATTTCGTATGCAGAAGTCCCATCCCCCAGTGTGATGATGTTTGGAGGTGGGGGCTTTGGGGAATGATCAGGTTTAGATGAGATCATGAGGGTGAGGATCCCATCATGAGACTATAGGGGGAGACTAGAGCACTCTATCTTTTCCCAATACAGTGGTCCTCAAATAGCCGTCTACCAGTACCTTGGTCTTGGACTTCCTAGCCTTCAGAATTGTCAGAAATAAATGTTAGTTGTATAAGCCAACTAGTCTACAGTAATGTGTTATGGCAGCCTGAGCTAAGACAAGCCTTTTCTTATTATGACAGATAAATTCAGTTTTGGGATGTCAGATAAAGTTGATAAAGGGGCTTCTTTCTTGTTATTCTTTTTTTTTTTTTTTTTTTTTTTTTTTTTTTTTTTTTTTTTTTTTTTTAGTTTATTTTCGAGAGAGAGAGACAGAGAAAGAAAGCCAGGGAGGGGCAGAGAGAGAGCGGGGGAGAGAGAATCCCCAGCAGGCTCTATACTGTCAGCACAGAGTCTGATGTGGGACTTGAACTCACAAACCATGAGATCATGACCTGAGATAAAACCAAGAGTCTGACGCTTAACCAACTGAACCACCCTGAGCCACCCAGGTGCCCCTCTTCCTTGTCATTCTAAAAGATTCCTCATTTGATGCAAATTTTCTAAACAGTAGTTTTGCCCTATGATCATGATAGATACCCTTTTTTGAAAAATTGCAGAGCTAAAAGAATGACAAAGTCTTACTACTCATTGTACATATGTGGACTGTGAACACTAAGTGTGTTAAGTAACTTACTGAAAATTACACAAGTAAGTTAGTAGTAGCAGGGCTAGAATTTAGATCCCATTCTAGTACTTAATCCCGAACTCAATCTAATTTGGCAACATGTGCCAATCCTGCCACACACACACTACTGCCATCTTACTATTGGTAAGATACTAACATCTACAGAATAATAAATGCTAATGTTATTGAATACATCAATTTCATATTAATGGTGATACTTTGTTAACAGTGATTTGTCCTCAATCTTTTTCTCACCTGATATCCCTGACTCACTATATTCTCTTCTTTTTGTTGCCACTGACTGAAGTTTGTGCCCCACTTCCCAAATTCATATGTTAAATCCTAAGCATCAATATGAAGGTAGTTGGAGATGGGGCCTTTGGGAGGTGATTAGGTTATATGAGCAGAGCCCTCATGAATAGGATTGGTGCCCTGACCCCAGAGAGCTCCTTGCTTCTTATACTGTGTGAAGACACAGTGAGAAGATGGTCATCTACGAACAGGGAAAGGTCTTCACCAGACATTGAATCTGCTGGTCCCTTGATCTGGGACTTCCCAGCCTCCAGACTATGAGAAATAGATGTTTGTGGTTAAGCCCTCAGTTTGTACTATATTGTATTGCAAGCAGCCTGAATGGACTAAGGCATCTGAAATTGTCCATTCTCTCAGCAGTTGATGACTCAGTCCATTCTGCTAGCTGTCCATACCTTTCCTTATTTTTTCTTAAAAAAACTTTTTTAATGTTTATTTATTTTTGAGAGAGACACACACACACAGAGTGCTATGGGGGAGGGACAGAGAGAGGGAGACGCAGAATCAGAAGCAAGCTCCAGGCTGTGAGTTGACAGCACAGAACCCCATGCAGGGCTTGAACTCATGAACAGTGAGATCATGATCTGAGCCAAATTTGGATGCTTAACTCACTGACCCACCCAGGGACCCCTATCTATACCTTTTAAAAAAAAAAATTTTTTTAAATGTTTATTTTTGAGACAGAAAGAGAAAGAGCATGGGCAGGGAAGGGCTAGAAAGAAAGGGAGACACAGAATCCAAAGCAGGCTCCAGGCTCTGAGCTGTCAGGACAGAGCCCAATGCAGGGCTCAAACTCACAAACTGTGAGATCATGACATGAGTCAAAGTTGGACGCCCACTGACTGAGCCACCCAGGCACCCCTATAATTTTCTTTTAAGGTCAAGTTCAAATGCTGTCTCCATGCTGTTTGGTTGAATTTTCCTTCACCTGGGGAGGAAAGAAGTATCAGGTGATGCAAGTTTTTTCCTGATTGGAAGCCAAATGAGAGTAGATTTGGTGGAACTCTGCATGTGTGACATTAGTGAGGAAGGTAAATGAAAGAAAAATAGGAATAAGGAGGAGGTAAGAAGGTAGGTAGCTAAGGAAAAATTTTAGTTGTGCCTCCAGGCTGTTCTGATTATAGGAATCAATTATTACATACAATAATAGTTATAATGTTATACACAGTACCTATATTATTACACTTTGATCATTGTAGCTACCAGGTGAGGTGGAACACTATTGTCCCATGCTACAGATGGGATAACTGAGGCTGTGATAGTTTCCATAGTTTGAGCAAGGTCAAACTGGACCTACCTTCTTTCCATTCTTTCTTTTTTTAAGTTTATCTATTTATTTTGAGAAAGAGAGAGAGAGCGCATGCATGCATGCACAAGGAGGAGAGGGGCAGAGAGAGAGGGAGAGAATCCCAAGCAGTCCCCGTGCTGCCAGCATGGAGCTGATGCAGGACTTGAACTCACAAACCGTGAGATCATGACCTGAGCTGAAATCAAGAGTCAGACGCGTAACTGACTGAGCCACCCAGGCGCCTCTATTACTTCTTTACTTCTTTCTCATTTCTTTCTATTTTTTCATTCAATCTTTTAACACATACCTATTGCCTATCATGCAAACATGCCAATGTGTTTGTGACTTACTTTGGACTGTAATGTGTGAGAAAGAAAGAAACTCTTATTTCTTAAGCCACAGAGATTTGGTGGCAGCTGTTTTTATAAGTCTACCCTGATGAGTACAAAAGGTATTGGTCAATGTCTGTCCTAGTGACTTAATACATCAAAAAATTTAATATGTAAGACTGGTTTTCTTCTAGTATGAAAAATACATTTGAAATGGCTTGATTGTGGCAATGAGAATGTGTAACAGTTCATTACAGGACTCCATGTTCTAACACATTTCCTCTGTTACATGTTTCCATGATATTTTTGGATTATCTTATTTATTTTAATCTGATGTTTTTCTTCTATTTGTACTACACACAGTGGTCTCGTCTTCTCATTTGTAATCTGTTTTCTCTATTTTCTCTCTTTATTGTTTTAGTTTTCCTTGTAGTCTGGTAACCTATTTGATCTCACCTCAAATGTTTCTTTAATCTTTATGTAATTTTTTTTGGAGTTCTTACTTTCAAGTTAGCTATTTTTCATCTTTCTTAGAACTTTAAAACTTTGAGTAAGTAAATGTTCAGTGATGCATACAATTTTTGATTGAATACATAAGCATTTTGAAACTCACATTTTTAATAAGCTCTTTAACATGTATTAAGTTCAAAATCAGTGATGCATGTTTAATGCTATATGCTTAGGACTTTGCAAAATTGATTTAAAATATTAAGCCAATGCATATGCAGAAATGCATTCAATTTCTCAATCTTGAAATTTATAATTTTTCAGGAGTGTCTTTCATATCATCACTGATTACTTGCCTTTCACTGCTAGGTGTGATCATTTGAAAATTCACTGAGTTGGGGCGCCTGGGTGACTCAGTCAGTTGAACATCCAACTCTTGATTTCAGCTCAGGTCATGAGCCCAGGGTCTTTGGATTGAGTCCTGTGTTGGGCTCTGTGCTGAGCAAGGAGCCTGCTTGAGATTCTCTCTCCCTCTCTCTCTTTCTCTCTGTGCCCTTCTCTCTCTCTCTCTCTCAGAAAAAAAAATTCACTGGACTGAATCTTGGATTCACTGGATTTTTTTAGGTAGTTCTTCAACAGCCCTGTGAGGTTATTACATGAAGAAGGAGTAAAAAATAGGAAAATTGAAAAACAGGGGAAATTATACTTAATGTTACTTACTTTTTGTTTTTAATAAAGCAGAATAAAGGACTTATAGATTTTCTAGAAGAATAATTGTCAGCAGAGAACATTCCCAGAGTGAACTCCATGAACTTAATTCATCAATTTAGTCATTTATTTATTAAGTCATGAATAAACTTGTATTGAGGCTGACAGCTTTGTGCTAGGCACTGGCAATACAAAGTTCAATAACACATGAGTTCAGGCCTCAAGGCATTTATGGCTAGAGTCAGTGGGAGTAGAAATGCAAACAAGCAATTATAATACAATAGTTAATGTCTCGGAGAGAGCAAGTACAAGGTGACTTGTACAAAGAACAAACACTTGACCCTTCTTGGGAAAAATAGGGATGCTCCATATAGGATGGGCTGGTAATGAGAGGCCTACTGGGACTTTTGTAGAGTGACAAGGGCATCCAACACTGATAAAGTAGAATGAACAGTGCTGGGTTCAGACAGCCAAGCACTGGATGTTTGCAAAACTGCAAACAGTTTGGTTTGCTTGAAGTACAAAGTCAGAAGAGAGAGAGGGTGCTAGGAGGGAAAGAAGAAGGTGGAGAAGATGACAAGAAAGACTTTGTAGTGATACTGAGATTGAACTCATCCTTAAGAAGTGGCATGTTAACACGTGATTTTTGCTCAGAGAGTCCTAGGATCACAGCTGCATTTCAGGAAGATCATCTGTCCATAGTGTGCAGGGTGGAGGAAGGTGCCAAACATGAAGGCTGACTGGAGTAGGACCAGAGGAAAAAAAGGAAGGGGTAGAAAGAGGAAGTATTTGGTAGGTAGAATTGACTGGATTTGGCATCTCATTAGATTAACTAGGCAGAAAAAAGAGTCCAGGGTAAGAGTCAGGTTTCTGGCTTGGCTCGTCATACTCTTAATCTTTTCATTCATGACAGTAGGGAACACAGAGTGTTATGGACTGAATTGTGTCACCCCACCCCCAAATTTATACATCGAAGCCCTAACCTCCAACACGACTTTTTTTGGAGATAAGGCCTTCAAGAAGTTAATTAAGGTTAAATGAGGTCATAAGGGTGGGGCCCTAATCCAATAGTACTGGTGTCCTTATGGGAAAACTGCATGAACAGAGGAAAGGCCATGAAAGGACACAATGGAAGCTGGCTGTTTGCAAGCTAGAAAGGGAAGTCTTGTTAGAAACCAACTCTGTTGCACCTTGATGTTGGACGTCCAGCTTCTAGAACTGTGAGAAAATAAATGTCTGTTGTTTAAGCCTCCCAGAGTGTGGGATCTTGTTATGGCAGCCTGAGCTGATGAATACATAACACATGTGACAAGTTTAAGGGTAAGGTTCCTTTCTTTTTTCTCTTTTTTATTATTTATCATTATTTTTTATTGAGGTATAATTGACATATAAGATTATATTAATTTCAGGTGTACAGCATAATGATTTGATTTTTGTATATATGTGAAATGGTCACAATCAGTCGAGTTAACATGCATTACCATATGCAGGTACAAATTTCTTTTTCTTGTAATGGGGACGTTTAAGATCTACTCTCTTAGCAACTTAGCAACTTTCAAATATGCAATATAGTGTGATTAGCTGTAGTCACCATGCTGTCCATTATATCTCATGATATAATCTGATGATATATCTAACTGGGAGTTTGGGCCTTTTGACTCCCTTAACCCATTTCACCAATCTCCCACCCCCATGTCTGGCAATCTTCAGTCTGTTCTCTGGATTTATAAGTTTGGGCTGGTTGGTTTGTTTTTAGATTCTACATATAAGTGAGATCTTCCAGTATTTGTTTTTCTCTGACTTATTTCACTTAGTTTAATGCCCTCAGGTCCACATATGTTGTTGCAAATGGCAAGATTTCAGTGTCTTTTCTTTTGCTGAATTATATGCCATTGTATATATATACCACATCACCTTTTTTGTATTGTTTAAATTTTAGTTAGTTAACATACAATGCAATATTGATATCAGGAGTAGAATTCATCACTTACATACAACACCCAGTGCTCATCACAACAAATGCCCTCCTTAATCCCCATCACCCATCTAGCCCATCTCCCACCCACCTCCCTCCATCAACCCATAGTTTGTTCTTTATCATTAAGAGTCACTTGTGTTTTTTGTTTCCCTCCTTCTCTTCCCCACCCCTTCCCATATGTTCATCAGTTTTGTTTCTTAAATTCTACATATGAGTGAAATATGGTATTTGTCTTTCTCTGACTGACTTATTTCGTTTATCATAATACATTCTAGCTCCATCCACATCATGGCAAATAGCATTTTTTCATTCTTTCTGACAGCTGAGTAATATTCCACTGCATATATATACCATATCTTCTTTATCCATTAATCAGATCGATGGACATTTGGGATCTCTCAGTAGTTTAGCTATTGCTGATAATGTTGCTATAAACATTGGTGTGCATATACCCCTTCAAATCTATATCTTTGTATCCATTGGTTAAATACTTAATAGTGTAATTGTTGGATCCTAGGATAGTTCTATTTTTAGTTTCTTGAGGAACCTCCATGCTGTTCTCCAGAGTGACTGCACCAGTGTGCATTCCCACCAACAGTGCAAGAGGGTTCCCCTTTCTGCACATCCTTGCCAACATCTGTTGTTTCTTGTGTTGTTAATTTTAGTCATTCTGACAGGTATGAGGTGGTATCTCATCATGGTTTGGATTTGTATTTCCCTGATGATGAGTGATGTTGAGCATATTTTTATGTGTCTGTTACCTCTCTGGATGTTTCCTTTGGAAAAGTGTCTGTTAATATCTTCTGCTCACTTCTTATCTGGGTTATTTGTTTTTGGGTGTTGAGTTTGATAGGTTCTTTATATATTTTGGATACTAACCATTTTTCAGATATGTTGTTTGCAAATATCTTCTCCCATTCCGTAGACTGCCTTTTAGTTTTGTTAATTGTTTACCTTGCTGTGCAGAGCTTTTTATCTTGATGAAGTTCCAATAATTCATGTTTGCCTTGTTTCCCTTGCATCCAGAGATGTGTCTAGTAAGATGTTGGTACGGCCGAGGTCAAAGAGGTTGCTGCTTGTGGTCTTCTCTAGGATTTTGATGGTTTCCTGGCTCACATTTAGAGCTTTAATCCATTTTGAATTTATTTTTGTGTATGTGTAAGAAAGTGGTCCAGTTTCATTCTATTCTGCATGTAACCATTCAGTTTTCCCAACACTGTTTGTTGAAGAGACTGTCCTTGGATATTGCCACATCATCTTTATCCATTCATCCATTTATGGGCACTTAGGTTGTTTCCATGTCTTGGCTATTGTAAATAATGCTGCAATGAACATGGGGGTGCATATATCTTTTCAAATTAATGATTTTATTTTCTTCAGATAAACACCCAGAAGTGGAATTGCTGGATCATATGGTAGTTCTATTTTTAATTTTTTGAGGAAGCTCCATACTGTTTTCCATACTGGCTGCACCAATGTACATTCCCACAACAGTACATGAGGGTTCCCTTTTGCCCACATCCTTGTCAATAGTTGTTATTTCTTGTCTTTTTGGCAATAGCCATTCAAACCGATGTGAGATGATGTCTCATTGTAGTTTTAATTTGCATTTCCATGATGATGAGTGATGTTAAGAGGTTCCTTTCTGAAACATTTGAATCAATCTGAAGTTCTTTTGGAACAACTAAGGCAGATCTCTAGTTAAACAGATGAATATATCTGAGTCTGGGGAGAGTTCTGGTTTGGAGATACAAAGTTAGGAATAATTGGGGATTATACATAGTAGCTAAAGCTTTGAAAATGGATGAGATGGCTCCAAGCTAATATGTTGATTAATTAATTAATTAATTCAATAAATAGCAAATATTTTACATATTCTAAGAATTTCTTCATGCACTCGGAAATAGAATAAACAAAACAGTGTTCCCTGAGCCTTTGGATCTGGAAGAAAAACACTATACAATAACTATGTTATTAAAGTAAATTACATAGAATGTTAGAAGATAATAGTGATATGGAAAAAGATAAAGTAGATCTGGGTAAGTGGGATTGGGAATGATGAGTTGGGGTAAGGTGCAGGTTGTAGTATTTTGCAGGATAATCAGATGAAAGTGATCTGAAAGAGTAGAGAGACAGCAGGTGCTCATATGGGTGAAGAGCATCCCAAGCAGAGGGAACAGGTCATGCAAGAGTTTAAGGCAAGACCATCAGGTAGGCCAGTGTGTCTTGAGTGGAGTGAGTGAGAAGAGTGGTCACAGTTGAAACCAGAGTGTTTGAGCTGGGGAAGGTGTTCAGATGAAAGCCTATCATAGACCAAGAACTTTAACTTTGACTCTAAGTCAAATGTGAGGTCATTGGGGATTTAAAGTAGAGTGATGATCTGACTTCATGACTTAAAAGAATCACTGGCTGCTTTGTTGAGAACATAAACTGTAGTGGGGCAAGTGTTGAAGCAGGAAGTCTAATTAGGAAGCTAGAAGAGATTATACTTTATAGAATAGATGGCAAGGCTGGGATCTAAAGGAGGCTGCAAGCAGGAGGACTGAATCATTTTAGAATGCCAGAGATTTGAGAATTATCTAACATTTTTGTTTTTAAACATTTGGCATGATGTGATCTCCCATCTTTATAACTGCTGTGTAGCTTTTGGTAAGTGCTTATGATCATTGACTTTATTCCCATGGGAACAAAACCTTAGAAACATTTCAGGGTCCATTTAAACTCCCCTCTCTTCCTCAGTGTGTTCAGAAATCCTCTGAGAGTTACTGTATATTATTCTTTTTGAAATTTGATCATTTTTGTTTTTGTATGTAGACCTTGGTTGATCTCTTGCTTTCAGGGTTGTATGTATGGGCTTCCCAATAACTGTAAACTTCCTGAGCTGGGACTCTCCCAGCATACATCAGACCCTGGCATGGGCTGATTAAAAGGATTCCCTCCCTCCTTGCTTCAGGTCTGTGTTCAGATGTTCCCTTCTTCCTCCGTCATCACAAATAGTTACAATTTTTTAAAAGTTTATTTTATTTATTTATTTATTTATTTATTTATTTATTTATTTATTTGGTGACAGAGAGAGAGAGGGAACGAGCAGGGGAAGGGCAGAGAGAGAGGGAGAGAGAGAATTCCAACTAGGCTCCACACCTGTCAGCATACAGCCCCACTCACAGCTTGAACCCATGAACTCATGAGATCATGACCTGAGCTGAAATCAAGAGTCAGATGCTCAACCAACTGAGCCACCCAGGCACCCCAACAATTTTTTCTTTAATCTTTCTTTTCTCCCACATCTCTGCCTATGCTAAGCACCATTCTATTCTCTCTTAATATGAATTTGGCTTTTAAAAAAATTTTAGATTCCACATCTATGTGGGATTATATGGTGTTTATCATTCTCTGTCTGGCTTGTGTTGCTTGGTATGGTGTGTCCTCTGGTTTCATCCATGTTGTTTGCAGATGGCAGGATTTCCTTCCCTTTTAGATTGAATAATATTCTATCATACGTATACCACATTTTCAAAAAAAGAAAAAAAAGAAGGAAAGAAAGAGAGTGGAATGGTGGTTGCCAGGTGCTGGAAGGTGAGAGTCATGGAAATTATTAATGAGTACAGAATTTTAGTGTTGCAATAAGAAAAGAGTTTTAGAGATGGACAGTGGTGATGGTTGCATAACAATATGAATGTGCTTAATACCACTGACCTGTACACTTAAAAATGATTAAGATAGTAAATTTTATGTGTATTGTACCATAATAAAAAAATTGGGGTAAGGAAACCCAAAGCCTAAGTGTCCCCTTCTAAGGAAGCCTGCCATGGGCACACTTAGGTAAATGCAACCTCTCTTCCCTCGTCCCAACACCTATACCTCAATTATCCTTACCCTACTCCGTTTTTTTCCTATAGCTTCAACTTCCAACCTGTAACTGTTTATTGTGTTTAGTGTTCATTTTCTGCCTTCCTCCAAACAGAATATAACTTCTACCATGGCAGGGATTATTTCTGCGGGAGTGCAGGGGTCTCTTCTGTTCAGGGATCAACTCTAAGGGCCTGATACATGGAACTTGCTTCAGGAGTCACTTGCTGAGTGAATAAATTTGTTCTTATGCATCTTCTTCAGTGCACCAAGTCTCTTCTGTGGCCTCAGTAAGTCCTTGTAAATTTCAAAGACTGACTTGTATTGGTTCAAAATCTTAAAAGTTCCATAAATTCCCAAAGCAATGACAATTGCTTCTTTTATCCTTTAGTGCCAGAGCACATTTTTCTGTCTAGATTGGCCAGTCAATGCCTTTTCTTCTTTTCTTCCTTTCTTTCTTTCTTTCTTTCTTTCTTTCTTTCTTTCTTTCTTTCTTTCTTTCTTCTCTCTCTGCCTTGACTAAAATGCTTGTTGAAATTACATTGACTACTTTTATGTTCCACATTTTTACTTAGAATTTCTTTAATTGATTTTATCTTTTTTATTTGTCTCTTTTTTGTCCTCTTCTACTTTTAATAGAGCTTTGCTGCCTGTTTGATGATTCTGGCTTAGAAAATAGTCAACAGATTTTTCTTTCTCCCCAAAGAAATAGAAAACTTTCCTCTATATTCCAAGGCATATACAGGAAGAATACAAATGTGAATTCAAAGCTATGACTAAGAATCAGCATGTACTTTCCTTTTTCTAGTAAAAGAAAAGTTGGAAAAGTTGAGTTCACAAGCAAGCATTGTTTGGTGTGGCTGAATCAGGGGAAACTACATGAAAAATAAAGGCTGTCAGCAGTCTTACAGAGAAAATAAAATTTCCCCTTTCATGTAAGAAAAAGCCCCCTCATCTTTATTTTTAAAATGCCCCGAGTTGAGGTAAATGGGGATCTATTTTTTGCTAACAAAAATTTCTATTTCTGTCTGATATTTCCCTCAATCAATAGAAATCAGCGGGACACCCCAACAGAAATTAGCATTCAAATGCAAAAGCACTGTCATCTCTTCTCTATGATAGATATTGATTTTATGAAATAGAGGCGCCTGGGTGGCTAGGTCGGTTGAGTGTTGGACTTTGGCTCAGGTCATGAGATTCAGTTGGTGAGTTCAAGCCCCGTGTTGGGCTCTGTGCTGACAGCTCAGAGCCTGGAGCCTGCTTTGCTCCCTCTCTTTCTCTCCCTGGCTTGCTCCCTGTCTGTTTCTCTCTCAAAAATAAATAAACATTAAACAAAAAGATATTGACTTTATGAATTGAATTTAATCTGGCTTGCTCTTTCACTTCCTCAGTTTATTTCGGGTTTTTATTTATAGTTTGTTAACAAATTAAATACTTTTTGTGGTGATTTGGTTTTTTGTATGTATCATATTTTAATTATATTAAAAATGAAATGCTTGGCATGTGTTTACTATCTGCTGATTTGCTTCCAGTCACTGGTGTAAACGTATTTTACATTGCTGTCAGTGCAGTAAGTCAGTCGCTTAGTCAATAAGGTGAATGAGCCAGTGTGTACGTGCACGCCATGTTCTGTAGATACTTTATGGGCTTTAGAGTTTTGTAGGTCAGCCCATTACTTTTTCTTTTTAATTAATAGATTTTCTTTTCCAGAACAGTTTTAGGTTCACAGCCAAATTAGTAGAAAGTACACCAAGTTCCCAGGTACTTCTTTCTTCCTTCTCTCCCCCCTCACCCACAGTCCGCAGCATCATCAGCACCCCACGCCAGCCTGGTGCATTTGATACAACCCATGAAACCCAAACTGACACATTATTATCAAAGTCTGCTGTTCACATGGGGGTTCCCTGTTTGTTTTGATTTTTCTGGGTTTTGACAAATGTATACTGACATGTATCCATCATTAGAGAGAATCATACAGAATAGTTTCACTGCCCTAAAAATCCTCTGCACTCTATCTATCCCTCTTCCTCCCAAACCTCTGGCAACCAATGATCTTTTATATTATCTTCACAATTTTGTCTTTTCCAGAATGTCAAATGGTAGGAATCATGCAGTATGTAGCCATTTCAGATTGGCTTCTTTCACTAGGTAATATGTATTTAAGGTTTCTCCAGGTTTTTGTGGCTTGATAGCTCATTTCTTTTTAGCATCGAATGACATTCCATTGTATGAATGTAACACAGGTTATTTATCCATTAACTAATTGAAGGGCATCTTAGTTGTTTCCAAATTTGGGCAGTTGAGAATAAAGCTGCTATATAATCGTCCATATGCAAGTTTTTGTGTGGACACAAAATGTCACTTCTTTCCAACTTTATAAATTAGTGGAATCCCTCAAATTTCTAGTCAGATTTTTGAAGAACTTAGTAGCCATACTGCAAAATTTAGTTGGAAGAATGAAGATCCATAAATAACTAAATCATCTTTAACGAGGTCTGTAAAATCTTGCCCTTTCAAATTGCCTTGCTTTTTATGATTTTTCCCCCTGCACTATATATATATGTATGTATAACCACATATGTACATAAATAATATCTAATAATGTACTTTTGTTTGAAGAAAATTACATTAAAATTTTTTAAATATTTTAAGATAACCAATTCTCTGGAAGATTTCAGATATGATACATTAAACATTATGGAAAAAAGAAATTTCTACATGAGCAGTAACTTATAATCATATCATGTGTTGTGATCAATTTCCAGCTTTTCTAACAAGGCATAAGCTATTTTGACCACTAGATTCAGCTTTTATGGTATCTGTATTTGCTTGGCTAAACTAATATCTTTTGTTTGAGTTGAGATCTTCTCAGTTTATTATAATTCTGCCTTCTCCTCATTAAACAGTGACAAACTCAACTTTCACATATTGTGTGAATTGCCACAGCTTTTGTTTGCTAACAAGGGCCTACCTACCCTAGTGAGGAATTTCAGTGAGCGATATCCCCTGAAGTATCAAGTTCTCACTTGCACTAATAAAGCCCTTAATTAATGAAGCTGCCAATGGCAATTTCTTTTTGTAAAACACTGAATGCCGTTAGACCTTCCACCAGACTGTAAAATAACCTGTTTTTTTCCATTGCAACTCTTTCCTAACATAGTAAGTCCACCTTTTAAAAGTCTTTGCCTTCAGAGTTTCTGGTCAAAGTTCACTGACATAAAAATTTATACTGAATCTCATTTTTTAACTAGGATTCTTTTTTGATTTATTCCAATTGTAATTTATATATACTGACAGTTATTCTGCTTCTAGGGTATCCAACCAAAGGTCGTAAAAGAAATACTAAAACAAAGTAACTTTCTTGGTAAATGTCTTCTTTTCTATTTTTGTAGTTAGTAATTAGAAATATATATTTATATATTTTTAAAAATGTACATTCAGAGGGGCGCCTGGGTGGCTCAGTCGGTTAAGCGTCCAGCTTCAGCTCAGGTCATGATCTCATGGCTTGAGTTTGGGCCCTGCGTCGGCTCTGTGCTGACAGCTCAGAGCCAGGATCCTGCTTCAGATTCTGTGTCTCCCTCTCTCTCTGCCCATCCTCACTCACACTCTCTCTCAAAAATAAATAAACATTAAAAATTTTTTTTTGAATGTACCATCAGAGACAATCACACACAAACTGAAAATTTTGGGATGTCAAATATTTCACATCCTGCTTTTTGCTACAGATGTATTATAAATATTTCCCCATGTTGTCAACAGATGTTCACCAATATGATTTTAACAGCAAATTTGTCTTTCATATTAATGCACCATAATTTATTTAGGTATTCCTAGAAATACATTGATTTCATGTCAGTATAACCCAGTTAGTCCTCCTGAGTGTTACTAGACAGAGCTGTGCCCTTTGGATGGGGTGAGTCTCTCATATCTTCCTGCTGTTCCCTGGAGGTCTCCATTCATGACACTTCCCACCCTGTGTGGTCTGTGAGGTCAGGATTTGAGTCTGTCCTGCTCACAGTTACATCTTCCAGTATCTCGGCAGCAGCTGGCCCGTAGTAAGTGCTCAGTAAATATTTATTGACTCAATAAATTCTTTTAAATGTACCTTTCAAAAATTTGTTTTATGAGCAGAAGACCTACCCTTAGGAAATATTTATAATGGAAGCTATATATAAATGTGATGAAGAAGACTTTTAGTTTTGTTAGGGTCTGGAAAAGAGAGAAAAAAAATATATCTTAAATTGATTGTATCATTCATATGCACATGATAAATAAAAAGCTGTCACCTATCTGCTTACTCATTTTTCTATCACCAAATCACTGGTATATTAAAGATAAAGTTTGAAGCAATTACTGATTTATCTCTGACCTTCTTTCCCAATGTCTATTGTATTATGAAACCCAGCTATTTTCCTCATTAGACTAGCTCCTGAATATTCCATTTCAATATCTTTCTTATTTAGATTTAATATCCAGGATGCTCTCACAAGCAGGTTTTCCTACTTAAATATGCTGAGCCCTAGAAAGTGATGGATGTTTCTGATCTCTATGTCAATGTGAAAAATGAGAGATGGAGCATATTAGGATTTCTGTTTATAGATGCTTAAAATAGCAATTCACTGCTAACTCATACAAAAAATATGGTGCTTTGTATAATCAGCATAGCTGTTAATGAGAATGTCAGAAAGCAGTGATTATAATTAAATTAGTAAATATGTACCACTGTAAATATTAAAGATATTAAATTTTTATTTTAATTGGAATTTTAAGATAAATTACTTTAATAAACTTTTGGAGAGGAATCTGATTTGTCTTTAGGCTTTCATATTATAAACAGTGATTTAACACAGTCTGCAAAGCTTGCAAACCATACAAATCTTTATCCTAAGGAATTAGGTTATTGCAACTAATTAAGATGATCACAGCATAAATTTCTTTTTACACATATGTTCCTTCCCTTGAAAGTATTAAGCAAATAGAAATAACTAATTATAATATGTAAATACAGTGGGGAATTTTAAGTATACCTCTAAGATAAAGATAAATTAATCTATGTGTACCTATAGTTTTTTGCTACCCAAAGAAAAATATTATATGAGCTAACTAGTTATGGGAATTTTAAATTTATTACAGAAAATTTGAACAAAGATTCTTATTACAAGTCACCCATTATTTTGTTTTTAAAAACTTAGTTAAAAAAAAATATATATATATACATATATATTACCGTATATGCAAATAGCACTCTGGACGTATTCCTGAATTTCAGTGAATAATGCAGATTTCAAAAAATCTTTTTTGAAAACACACTGAATTTGACCTTAGCACATTCTTAAAATTTTATTTAAAAAAAAATTTTTTTTTTTTTTAATGTTTATTTGTTTGTGAGACAGAGAGAGACAGAACATGAAGGGGGGAGGGTCAGAGAGAGGGAGACACAGAATCCGAAACAGGCTCCGGTCTCTGAGTTATGAGCACAGAGCCCAACATGGGGCTCGAACTCACAGACCGTGAGATCATGACCTGAGCCGAAGTCGGACGCTTAACCGACTGAGCCACCCAGGCGCCCCCTTAAAGTTTTAATAAAATATGTGCTGTGAATAAATGTGTGGTTAAATGTTCCTGACCATTTTCTACTTTGTCACACTGAGAATAAATCAAGTCTAAGATTGTCTTGTGTCTAAGATTTTTCCCACTGTGTCTGGATTTTAAGTATTCTCTCTTATTTTCCCTATAGAGACAAATTTGTTTTATGTATGTCCTACTTTTTGATTTAAAAATATGCATGCTACAGATATATAAGAGCTTGACAGATTTTTTTAATATGGAGAAAATTTTTTCATATTAATAGTTTCTTAATTAATGCATTAATCCTACTTAATTGCATCTCCCAATTAATGTAATGAAAAGTGGCTGACATTGAAGCTCCTTTACTTCATTTGTATTATGTACACAGACATATTACATTATCCATAAGAAAAGTAGTGCTTGGAGTAAAAGTATATGAAAAACATGTGGGTCACTGTTCTCAAGGGCCCTGGTTGGGTCTATTTCAGATGAAAAAAATAAGTATGATTGGTTTACCAACAGAAGCATCCACCTGTATGGTAAATGTGGATGTTACATTTATTGGATTTTTTTAATGTCTCTATCCTATGAGACCTATAATTCCCTTAGAGAAGCTGTCTTGGATGTCTTCATGTTTGGTCATATGTTCCTGTCTGTGTAACCAAGGATTCAGCGTTTTGTTATGGAACCTGGTCTGGATCACACGGCAGAAGAACCGAGTGGCTCTCAGAGATCTTGGAAGGTAGGAGGTTTATTTTACACCGGTGGGCTCAGAGGAGATCATCCTCCAGAAGTCTGAGCCCAGAGCATCAACAGAGGAGACAATTTACAGTCTGTTACTTCTGCATTCCTCATTAGTAGTAATTTGGGGCAAGTGCAAGCAGGATGGGAAGAAGAACCCGGAAGGGGAGTCTTCAGGCAGGCACTGGAATTTCCCTATCAGTCCTGTTAGCCATCTTATCGCAGATTTTTCCGTATCATTTTCAGGGCTTTTTCTTGCCAGCTTGAATTAGAAAAGGAAAGACAGTACTATAATCCAGTAAAATCTTCCTACCCGCACTTCAGCAGCTCTGTTTAAATCATAAAATGTGGCTCAGCTTTGGTTCAGATCTGGGCCCTGCCATTTGGTGCTGAGATTCTGAACTCCTCTACTCTATTCTGAACTCCACTGTGCCCAGGCAGGATTTATGACAAGGAACTGAGTTCCCGGGAAGCTACCAGTGGAAGTATCACTATATTTGCCAACAGATTCAGTTTCTCACTTGAGGTGATTAAGATATTCTCATGTTAATGTGAGACAACAAATCTGTCTTTGCTTTTTCCTCTTCTGTGCTTTTGACTATTTGATGTCAACTGCCCCCTTTCTCCTACCTCCTTACTAGATTCCAAGCTTCCCCTGCTTGGATGGATATATATATGTGTATATATATATATATATATATATATATATATATATATATATATATCCCACTTTCTTAATTTAAAAATACATCCAGTAAAAATACAACTCCTAGCTCTTATAACCCAAAGTCTAAGACTTTCTGGTTGGGAGAAAAATTCTTATGCATTGATTTGGGAAAAACACTAGAAGATACCTTCCTAAATTTCAGCACATATAGAGTTGCTCATTTGGTTATATGTAGGATGATTATCCATCACCATATATTGATGACTTTGGATAACTTGAATTGTCTACTGAATAAACTTTTTCTTTCAGTCCTACTGTGAGGACCCTCAAATTTCAGTGGTTGAAATTTTTGGCCATCTAGAAATAGTTTAAAATACCCCTGGAAGTTTCAAAGTTTTGAAAGAAAAAAAAAATGATAATCCATCTGTGGCTTCTCTCACCTCGTTCTTGATTTCTTCAGTAGGTCATGGCAGATGGGAAAGTACCTGATTTCTCACCAATGTTTGCTGCCTCATGGTGATGTTCTGTGATCTTTTTTCCAACCCCATGAAACAGACAGGGAATGTATTATAACTATTTTACAGATGAAGACTCCTAGACATTAAACTATATATCTAGGCTACCATAGCCAATGAAGAGCCAGATTAAACTCCAGGCCACCTGTATGCTAATCGCATGCCTTTCCATTACAAGATAATGCCAGCCACTGGTAATTTTGTTGGGAGACTTTCAAGGAGTGGTTATTGGTTTTATTGCCCTGTTGAAAGAAGTTGAGTCCAAAACAATTTATACAAATAGTTCTGTATAAATCAATCACATAACCATGAACAAATGTCACTTTTCTGGGACCATACAGGCCATAAGACTCTTCCATTTTTGTTTCATAGTTCTGGCAGGTAAGTGACTTACCTTTTGATAGTTCTCCCTTTAACAAATGTTTAATCAGAAGTTGATTTTGAAAATCTGGTAAATAACCTATCTAAGTTTTAGTGTTTAATATCTCTTGTCCTTGATGAATTTCCAAAAACGAAATTTAAGGATTTCCTATTTATGACTAATGAAAATTAAGCATTTTTAGTGCATGCCAGTGCTAACCACTGTATATATGCAAAACAGTAACTTAACATACCAAGAGAGATGTGCTCACTGCTGATCAAAAGTCTTTACGTGAGTAGCTGAGTTGACCTCTCAAAACCCCATGAGGCAGGTGTCATTTCAACTCCTGTTTTTCAGATGAAAAACTGCAAGAAAGGTAGGTGAAGTACTTTGTCCCAGGACATAGCTAGTGATTGTTAGAGCTGAGATTTGAGTGTAGATAATATGGCTCTAGGGTCCAAGCTGTTAACCAGGATATCTACATATTGTATATTAGTATACTCTACATTAACTTAGTCAGTAACAAATGCATGAGCTAAGCTTTCTTATGGCTATTTTAAATATCATAGAACTAAAGCTTAGAAAGTTTGAGTGACTTATCTAAAGTCATACAGCTCATGAATGCCAGGACCATTGTTGACCCTAGGAGTAACTCCCTACTACAGTTGGTGCAGAATAAGGAAACAGAACTGAGAAAGGGCAATGTGGCAGTGATGAGACTTTTAACGATGAGCAGGAGAAATTGAATGGGAAGCTCAGGGACATAAGGATAGATGAAATAATAACCTGAGTATAGACTGAACTGACACACGAAAGGGGGGCAAGTTATGATGTACCTAGTTGTGTATATGTGGCATTGTTCATTTAATGATAATTGCTTGGCTTGAATTTTGAGATACAAAAGTGAGAGAGTGGAGTTTTCTATTGGAATTGGCATTTGGTATGATGGAAAATTATATGGATAAGCATTCCCAATTGAGTCATGTAATAAGGAGAAGTGGTCTTCTCACACCAATTTACATACTCCTGGGAATATGTCATGTTTTTCCTGGTGGTTGGTGGGTACACATAGTTTTGGAGGAGTTCTGAACCTGTTGGGGGAATGGGGTGGGTGCATTTGCCTGTGTGTACCTATGTGCAGTCTGATGAAGTGTGGCAAACTTTTCTTAGAAGAGTTTTAATTGCATAAATACATAGAATTGCCATGGAAACTAATTATATTGAAAAATTCTTATCAAAATATTTAAAAAAACACAAATCTGTGATATACCAATATATGTGCTCCTTTATTAATGTTATTAAATAACAAGATCTAGCATCAGGGCTTGTAACTATCATAATTTCAAAGTTATGGTAAGTGTTAACAATATTATGACATAAATACAAGGACTATAATATTATACAAATATATCTGAAACAGCTGATTTCTAGTTGTGATAAAGTGGTGTGTATTGTGAATACTGGTATGGTTTGTTGCCTACTTTAATAATTGAAGGAAATGCTAAATTTTAGTTAGAATCAGTGAAAATGCATGTAGTTATTTTCCCTTCAAGTTCATACATCTCCTCATTACATTTAGTTGTTCAGGCTCTTAAGTCTCTTCAGTCTTCCCTACTACCACCTTCCTTTCATACCACTGTTGGATGAGTTGGATTGTTTTGAAGAAAGTCCCCTATTCCAGATTTGACTGATTACTTCTTCATGGTGGTGTCATTTAAATGTTCTTCTATCCCCAAAATTCCTTTTCCTGTACCTAGCATTTTTTTTCTAGAGACTTGAACAGGTTCATGTTCAATTTTTGCAGGAATACTTCACAGGTCATATTGTGAATTTCTTCTTCCATCACATGAAGAGGCACAGAGTATCTCCTGTTTCTGCACTTGGAGTGTGTTAAGATTTATCAGTGGGATAGTGGTGGCAGGCTGGTGCTTCATTATAAATGTCTACATCAACTTTTGCCTTATAGTTTCATTATCCACTGATACCCATTATTTGTATAGATTATTTCAGTAAAAGCTGCAAAATGGAATTTAATTCTATAACTTCTTACGCATTTAGTAGCTGGGATTTAATTATTAAAAAACAACTTTTCATCATCAGCTATTTGATTATATTATAATAGAGTTTATGTAAGAAAAAGAAGATAATAAGATAATGTGTGATTCTTTTTCTTCAGTTATCAGTTTTCAGTGAAATCAATATTCAGTTTTTGCTTTGGCAACTATGCACCTACACACTATTTATCTGTTTGTCCATCCATTAAAGTCAGACACTTACTTTTGGATACTCAAACTGTTCCATTGAATGCCACTGAGAATCACTTCATGTTGGTGCCAGTAAGATGTGATACTTTTCTTCATTTCTTGAATGGAAAAATGTCCTACACTCCTCTTAAACTTTTCTTATCCTACATTGAAAATCAGTCCATGGAATTTTGTCCATGGAATTTTCTCCAAGGATTCCTTTCCTTCTCATGAGGAATGGCACTTAGAATCCACATTGTTGATGCTAGAGGAGCTCATTGCTGTTGGCAGTGTATTGTCATTACTTCTATTTTTTTTCAGTAGAGTTAGAAAATATGCATGTTTATAAAAGGGTATGATTAATCTTTATTTCATGCTAATATTGTCAAATCAAATTAAGATTACGGGGTTTGAAATTATTTTAAATTTTTTATGGTTACATTTTTTCTCTCATGCAGAAATATTATTTCTTAAAAACAAACATAATCACTTGCTTCATGTTATAGTCATACTCGTTTCAAATTCAAATGCTTTAAAGTCATTGTTCATTCCTTTTTTGTGTGTGGACATGCTGCTAACATGAGAAACAAGTGCATCTGTTTCAGGATGTATTCAGCTTACGGCAACTTTTAAAATATTTCTTTCAAAATTATTTTTTTTCAGACATTAGTATGATTTCAAAGTACAAAAGTATATGAGGAGACAACTCAAGACTGATCCCTGTCTTCTTCATCCTGTTCCCTCCTTTCCTCAATATGTAACTATTTTTGTTAATGTTTGGTTTATCCTTCCATTGTTTCTATTTGAAATTATAAAGAAATACAAATAGATACTGATATTATCTCCTCCCTCCCTTTCTTACAGAAAAGGTAGCATATAGAAACACTGTATCTTGTTTTATCCTACCTAATATGTCCTGGAGATAACTCCACATAATATATAGAGGTTTCTTCATCTTTTCTTATGACTTCCCAGCCCGTACTTTATTCAATCAGTACTCTATTGAAGGACATTTTGTATATCATTTGCCATTACAAATAATGCTTCACTCAAGATCTTTTGTATCTTTGGAGTGAATTCCTGGAAATAGTATTTCTGGTGAAAGAGCGAAAGTGTGTGTAATTTGGTCAATATTGTCAAATTCCTTGCAATAGGGATTGTGCAATTTTACATCTCCACTGGCCATGTACAGATGAGAGTGCTTATTTCCCAAAAGCATGTTTACCAATTGATAGGCAGTTCTGCAGCAGATGTTCCATGGGTCTTACTGCAAAACATAGTTTAGAAATTATTTATGATAAAATAAAAAAGAAATCAGAATGTTGCTCGTGACTGTCATTAAAAAATCGATTAAACCGTGATTATGTTCAATTTGATTTTGGAGTTGAAGAGGTGAAATGTTATTCAGATGTTTTATCCAGTTTATGGGAGGCAAACATTAGTAATCCGTGAAATTGATTGTATTAGTACAACGAATGTTAGTACTCACAAATACCAAAGGTGAGGAAAGCATCACCATCTGCAACACAAACCTAGGATTTTTATAAATAGGAAGCCACAAAAGAAAAAGGATGAAAAAGTACACCAATATTATGGCATTTTGATGATTCGATACCTCCTAGTTTAGAGAAAGCATGTATAGACTTTTCTGCACTATTATTATTATAAATAAAGGAAGGTATACCAAACAGAAAAGAAACAATTATATGGGCTTTTGTGAAATCCATTTGGTAACATTTAGAAAATAATAATGAGTAGACATTTACTACTACTACTACTAATAGTGAGTAGACAAAATTGTGGGGACAATAAAGGACATGTATGCTGAGAATATCAGGAGTGATAAAGTAAAATGTTAGTGCTGCATTTTTAAGGGATAGGTTTTTGCTTTGCTTCATTTTACCTAGGCTGACAAATTTATACTACTGTTTAATATCCACCAACTGTTCCACTCATCATCTTAGCATTTTGAGAGATTTTTTTTAAGTTCTACCAGAGTGTCTTAATAATAATTATGTTTTGTGGAAATCTTTTCATTTACCCTTGCCTTGTTTTCCTTCTTGGTTCAGTTTTAGTCCAGCTTAGCTCAAGTTCATGCTCAACATCTCTAGTCCCCCAGGTCCATAAGGAATGTCACTCTGATTCTGGAGCTTCCAAAACCCTTTGTCTGGTCAAGAATTGCTGTGGTCTCCATCAAAAACCCCAGGCATTCCTGGTGTTTTGAGAAGGTCCATTCTTGTTCTATAGTAGCTGCTTCTGAATGAATTGACACTCATCCAGAGTCAGGAGCAAATGAAACTGCCTGTATGAACTGTGGATGTCAGTGATGTGCCTTTGAGAACACCACTGCTCCATGTTGCATGTAGAACTCCAAGCATGATGCTTGTGCCACAAGATTTCCCACTCAGAAACGCATTGATTGCTACCCTCAGTCAGGAGCTTCTCAAGAAATCTGTAAAGCCAGAGGCTGTTTCTGGTGTTCTGATGTTTGCTGGTGCTTCTACCCAGCTGATGGCCCATAGGCTTACACAATAAAAGATCTGCATCAAAAGACGGCTCTAGGATGGAGGTATATATTTCCTAGAACTCTTTTTTTTTTTTAATTTAAAAAATGTTTTTTAATGTTTGTTTATTTATTTTAGGGAGAGTGAGAGACAGAGTGTGAACAGGGAAGCAGCAGAGAGAGAGGGAGACACAGAATCCAAAGCACGCTTCAGGCTGAGCTGTCAGCACAGAGCCCGATGCAGGGCTCAAAGTCACGAACTGTGAGATCATGACCTAAGCTGAAGTTGGATGCTTAACTGGCTGAGCCACTAAGGTGCCCCAATTACCTAGAACTCTTAATAAGCACTTGTACCATCTGAAATTTCTGATCCAGCCTCCTGGGTTTGTTTGGTACAATCACCTCAGAGATGACATTCTATTTTTATTTGCTATATGCTGAGAACTCTGAGCCTTCATGGGGAATCAAAGAGCCTGACATACATGGCTTGTTGCTTGCTAATCATTTTTTTACTTCTAAATCACTGTCACAACTCCCCTGTGAAAGAGCTTACACCTTTCTTTCTTGTTTCTCAATCAGTTGTGCAGATCCTGGCAAATAACCAGAAATAATACGTTCTTTTGTGTGCTGGGATCATTCACTGCAAACATGTTGGGCTAAGGTAAAGCTCTTGTCTTTTGTGCTATCATGTACATCTTTTAGAAAGCAGCCTTTTCTTCCTTTTATTGCATATCTTTTGTGAAGCATGACGCAGCACTTAATTTTTAGTAAAATGATATAGAAACTTAGGATAAAAAGTTGCCCTGAATAGCACCTATGTCATAACATCAGGAATTGTACTTTAGAGTCATCAGAGTACTTTAATGAATAAGTGCAAAATTAACTCAATTAAAGATAATATGCTTAAATTCTTATAAGGGAAAAGGGATAAATAGTCATTTTCCTTTAATGAAGATTCTGAAGAGAAAAGCCAGATTTAATGGGTCGAATCTCATGTTAAAAAACATTTATCCATGTGCTAATTTTTACAGGCTGGATCTTAATTTTGAAGATACTTCTCTGAGAAATGTATGGAATGTGTAAAATTATAACATTTAGTCAGTTGGAGCTCAGCAGAGTAGTAGAAAGTTGACTTTGCCTCAATTTCTACTTGGAATCTGAGCTATTTCCTCTTTACAGTGTAAGACCAAGGCTTGAAAACTGTGTCAAAATGTGTTTTCAAGTTACATTTCTTACCAGGACGTAATGTAAAATTTAATGATGATTCTTACAATTAGAGATGTAGGGGACCATTCTCTTTAAGGACAAAGACAAAATGACTCTGAAGACACTAGCTAGAAGCAGAAGGCTAAGGTCTGGGCTGAAAGGAGCTGATTGATGGCAGGGTGGGACAGGGTAGTCTCAGAAATATAATGAATTCCAAATTGAAAGAAGGGAAGGAAAAAATATCATTACATTTTGTTTTTATTGCTTTTGGACCTTGAAAGTGCTCTGCATTGAAGAATCAGCCTATTTTATGGGTTTAAAAATAGAACTTGATTGGGCTAACTTATATTATATGCTATTTGCTGTTATTCGAAAAGTGCTCTTGGTTTGAGTTTTTACAGATTTTAGCAGAGATCATCATGGGAAATGTTTTGAATACAGATTGAAACTGGAAATTAAATAAAAAGAGCTAAGGATGAGTAAGAGCAGTGAACCATAAAATTGAATAAAATAAATAAAAATCGGATAAATTAAATTATAACTAAATTAAATTCTGGCTGGGAACAGAGATTATATAGAAGCACTCTAGGCAACTCACAAAAACTTCAAATGTCAGTGCCTTCACTGTCTGGGCTGCCTTTGGTTTGTTTGTAATGTGTGCCTAGCCCTGCACTTCACTGTGAACCTGGAAGATCTTACTATGTCTCAGTTGGACCATCAGATCATTTCGCTTGCTGAATTTAGACAGCTCCTCAAATATTAATGGGCTCTTTGTAAATCAAGAAAGAATGTTCCACAGCCAAACAATGTAAGTGGTGCTTTCCCACAGCAGACCAAAATTAGTGGACCTAACCAAGAATTTACTTTAGGAAATGGCCCCCTCTCCCTGAATCTGACATTGGAAGGCTTGGTTGGAGTGGGTGATAGTGGTGATGGTGCTGTTGATGGTGTTGAATTGGGGATTCGAATAGCCAGGATGTGTGTGGTAGTTTCAAACACATTTGTGTAGGGTGAGAAAGGACAGAACTTGGAGGAGAGCATCTGTGGCCCAAAGCTTTGGGTGCATGGGTACCCACTGATTTCTTCGAAGCCTACTTTTTAGAAGTCATTGACAGACCATCATGACTAAACATAACTAGAGGAAAACTTGGAGTTCATTATTTCATTCTACTACAGGGCAGATTGTATCAATATCAATTAGATCAACTTTTTTATTGTTGTTGTTGCAGTTCTTTCTATTCTTAGAGATGTATCGGGAAGGAAATAGTTGGTTTTCCTTATCACTATTCCAATGTTTAACACCTCCTTCTCAATGTTTCTGCTTTTAGTAAGACATTTCTTATCTTAATTTTTTTTTCCTTGTTGGAGTAAGTTATTTATCAACCTGTTTGTAAACATTCCTTTTACCTGAAGAATTCTACTTATTTATAAAAATAAGTATGCTTCATTAAGGTTAATAGAGTGGTTTATCTTACAGGTTAATATTATAGAAATGTGACACTATATCCCTGTTTGCAAATGACATCTCCCCAATTGTGATTGATATAGATTTCATATTAAGAATCAGCTACGATTTAAGGCTGCCATAATGGATGGTCTGCATTTTTCATAAATACAATGTTTATTAATGGAAGGTTTTAAATGTCACAGCATCCTTTGATTAAGTACCATGTAATATATCTTGTTCTAGAGGTAACTATAATTTCCCATTTCACTTCTTGGAAACATTGGAATTAGATAATTTAAAAAAATTAATATACTCCTTATCTAACCTGTTTTAGGTTTATGATCCTAATAATAAATGATCCTAATAATAAATTGAAGTACTTTTCAATATTGATTCTTCCTACGAGACATATAAATACAGAGAATATGGTTGCCAGAGAAAGGGAAGGGAGAAAGACGGGCAAAATGGGGAAGGCAGTGGGAGACATAGGCTTCCAGTTATGGAATAAATAAGTCATGAAGGATAAGAGACACAGCATAGGGAGTATAGTTAATGCTATTGCAGTAGTGTTGTGTGGTGACAGATGGTAGCTGTGCTTGTGGTGAGCACAGGACACCATATAGAGAAATTGAATCACTATGTTGTACACCTGAAAATAACGTAACATTATGTGTCAACTGTACTCAAATTTTAAAAGTTATTGAAAAATATCGATTCTTCCTCAAATTTGGCTGTTGACTTCAACTATGACATTGAATTTATAAAATGATATAGTTCTTCAATTCAGAGTAATAAGAAAGAAGGCAAGAACAGTATTGTACTAGTCACATTAATATACTCTTAATTTTGTCTTTAGAAGCAACACATGTCTGGAGAAGTTATGGAAGATTTAAAATTAGCAAGCTCGAAGATTAGAAATATATAGTTTCACTTAAATCTGTGTGTAGGGTAGGAGAAATTTTTCACTTATCCTCCTGTTAAATTGCATATTCAAGAGAATTGAATTATAAGAATGGCTATTCACAGTTTTAAAAGTCAGTGTTCCCTTTCAAGATTGAAGTTGATTTTTTTTTATTTTAAAAAAAAATTTTTTTAACGTTTATTTATTTTTGAGACAGAGAGAGACAGAGCATGAATGGAGGAGGGTCTGAGAGAGAGGGAGACACAGAATCTGAAACAGGCTCCAGGCTCTGAGCGGTCAGCACAGAGCCCGATGCGGGGCTTGAACTCACGGACCGCGAGATCATGACCTGAGCCGAAGTCGGATGCTTAACCGACTGAGCCACCCAGGTGCCCCAAGATTGAAGTTGATTGAAATGATATGTGGTACATGTTCAAGCTGTCATCTGCTTTTCCTATGAATCAGTAATGTTATTTTTGAGCATTTTTATCATCAAAAGCATAATAATCCAAAGTAATATTGATTATTTCCTATTAATTTAGGCCACGTTTTCAATATAATACAAAAGAATATATAGTTGACCCTGAACAATATGGGGTTAAGGGTGCTAACTTCACCATACAGTGGAAAATCTGTGTGGAACTTTTCATTCCTCCCCAAACTTTACTAATAGCCTATTGATTACTGGAAGCCTTACCAGTAACAAAAGAAGTTGATTAATGTATATTTTGTATGTTATATGTGTCACATACTATATTCTTACAATAAAGTGAGCTAGAGAGAAGAAAATGATATTAAGAAAACTATAAGGAAGGGAAATACTTTTAAAGTACTATACTATGTTATTTTATTTTATTTTTTTATTTTTTTTATTTTTTATTTTTTTATACTATGTTATTTTAAAAATCCACTTAAACCCATGTTGTTTGTGAATCAACTGTAGTGCCAAATTTTGCTTTGGATTTCTAACTATATCTAGAAATCCTGACCATTCCTTTCAATATACAGCCTTGAATTACTGTGAATTACAATATGGTTATGCCTATATAGAAAATAAAGCTATCCTTGGTTTAATAACTCGTATAATCAGCTTCTGGTTCTAAAAATGTGATAGCTTTCAACATTTACGCAGTCCACTTAGCTACTCTATTCCACAGGGCCAAAGTGAGTTCCTAACAGGTGCATTGAAAATGGCCACAAATACTTTACAGCTCCCCTTGGCAAGAGGCGGACTCTAATTCTTCATCTCTTTATTCTAGGCTGGTCCTGTGTCATCCTTTGACCAATAAAATGCAAGGAAAATGGCACGTGACTTCCAGGATCTGGCCTCAAGAAGTCTTGCAGCTTCCTCTTTCACCCTCTTGGACCAATTTTGCTATCACGTGGTAAAAATCTTCATAGAAAGAGAGGCCCAGACATTTCACTTACTCCAGGCATTTTTAGGTAAGTCCTCAGTCTTATGAGTGAGGCCCTCTTATACCATGAAACCACATCTAAGATGAAAACTGGTTCCTTCCTGACCACAAAGTATTCCCATCATAATTTATGGCTATCTTAGAGGTAAGACCAGAATTATTGCCCAGTCAACCCACAGAATCACAAGAAATAATACTTTTAAGACACTAAATGTTGAGGTGCTTTGGAATGTAGAAATCGGTAACTAATTTATTTATTACAGTGGCAGTCCTTAGAGATGGAGTGTTATTGGTAACAAAAACAGCAATCATTTATCATTTTGGGACCCAATAACAGAGTCTGGAAAAATGGTGAGACATTTATTAGCAAACTGTTAGTGGAAGCTGAAAAGATGGCTATCCATGTTTTGTATTTTTGCCTACAATAATTCAGAAGCTAAGAAATGTATCTGATAAACTTGTATGTCTGGCAAAGGAGATTTCCAGGTATAACTTAAAAAATATTAATTGACCTCTTTTAACTGTGTATAATATTATAGGAAGAGAGAAAATAAACAAGGAACAAAGTAGTTTGTAAGCAGAATTTAGAAAAAATATAGAGGGCTCTGGATTTGCTGATTGGAATATAAAACTGTTTCTCATCCTCAGTCTCTCCAGCCAGCAACAGATTCCCAAAGAAAGAAGTGGCCTTGACAAGTGTGTAACTATAAAGCCTTTGTTGAGACCATGGAAAGGTTAAACATTGTGCATGATAGATCCTCTCAACTAGACGAAAGAGCTTCTAACGATCTTAGAGACATTTTCTCACCATGTTAGCCTACAATAAAGAGTGCTGTGTCTCAAAAATAACTATGAATATGGCTTTGGGGGACATAGAGTAGAGTCCAATCACATGTATAGAAAACCCACAAAGGTTCTAAGGGCATTAAATAAGTTGGACTGGAAGAGTCAGAGACTGTTGAATATGTAAAGATTTTTCTGAATGTTCATTTTCTATGGGCAGTAAGTAGGAGTAGGCCACTACTGAGCTATAAACATGGGCCATTTTTATGAAGAAGGAAGAGTCTCTCAAAGCATGAAACCAGGCATTTTAGGGGGGACCCAAGAATCACAGAACGATGAATTGGCAACCAATTCTGAAGGAGTAGAACTGGACCCTAACCAAGGAACATTTCCTGTGTCCATAGTAGGGAACCCTGGGTAGATTTCAGAATAGCTATGGACCAGAGATTGTTATGTGCCTCCTATTCTTTCTTGTTTTGGTTAGGAATGATTATTGCAATTCTCCTGTCCCATCCAGCCATTGTATGTTTGGTGCATATGGGTAGATAAATTTGTCTTTGGAACAAGGCAACTGCACCCAAGGAACTGCACTTGAGAAGCCTCACCAAGATCATGAGATTATGGATATTCAATCAAATGCTATAATGGGTTGAACCTTTTGAGAATCATAGGAGGGGGAAACTTTATTTGCATGTGTGTGGGATATAAACAATTGATGCCAGAGGATGGTCTATAGTGGATTAAAAACAGCTACAAATCCTTTTCAGTGACTCTCATCAAGTGTTGGAGACTAGTTCATCATCCCTCTGGGCTGGTCCAGTCCCTCTGGACTCTGGGCTGGCCCTTTAAATTGCTAGGATGAATAGAATGTGACAGAAAAGCTGTTGTATGATTTCTGATCCTTGGCCTTGTAAGATTTTACAGATTTTACTCTTGTATCTTTGGAATACTTTTGCATCATGTGCAGAAGTCTGGGATGAAAGTCTCTTTGGAAAGAGAAGCCCAGTTATCCCACGTATTGCAACCATTTTAGCTGAGGTTCCAGATTAATCAGCCCCAGTTAAGCCCCACGTGACTGCAGCTACATAAGTAATCCCAGGCAAGTGCAGCCCAAGAACTGCCCAGGCACCTGTGAGTTGCATTGTCAGTATACTAATTCACAAGTCTTTGGGTGCCACCAGGCAAAGCAATTAAACACTGATGAAATGACCTTGAACAGCTGGCTCCAAGTGGCACACCCACAGTCACAGTGGGCAGGGTAAAGGAGAACATGATGAGTAATAAACTCACAGTTACAGAAGGAAACGAGCTCAAAGCACATGGCTTACAGGACCTGGAAGGGGAGGTGGAACCTCAGGATAAAGCAGATGTTCAGAAGGGAAAAATTCACCATAGACCAGAGTACAGTCTTTGGGTCAGGTGAACCTGGGTCCAGCTTTCTGCTTTGACACTTGGGTACTAGGTGAACTCGAGAAAGTAACTCAAATTCTCTAAGCCTAGCTTCTTTTTCTTTTTTTTTTTTT